>NC_073381.1:92404434-92514434 GCF_028641065.1 Leucoraja erinaceus
TGGTGAACCTTCTCTGCACTCCCTCTATGGCAATAATGTCCTTCCTCAGATTTGGAGACCAAAACTGTACGCAATACTCCAGGTGTGGTCTCACCAAGACCCTGTACAACTGCAGTAGAACCTCCCTGCTCCTGTACTCAAATCCTTTTGCTATGAAAGCTAACATACCATTCGCTTTCTTCACTGCCTGCTGCACCTGCATGCCTACTTTCAATGACTGGTGTACCATGACACCCAGGTCTCGCTGCATCTCCCCCTTTCCCAATCGGCCACCATTTAGATAATAGTCTGCTTTCCTGTTTTTGCCACCAAAATGGATAACCTCACATTTATCCACATTATACTGCATCTGACAAACATTTGCCCACTCACCCAGCCTATCCAAGCCACCTTGCAGTCTCCTAGCATCCTCCTCACAGCTAACACTGCCCCCCAGCTTAGTGTCTTTGAGGGTATGTTGGTGTATTTCCATGTAAAATGAAAACTGCCAAAGCTGGAGACAGAAATCAATTTACAAATTACAGGCCGGTGTCGTTACTCTCTCAGTTCTCAAAAATATTAGAAAAACTGTATGTAAGTAGATTAGATAACTTTATCGAGAAGCACGAATTGCTAGTTGATAGTCAATATGGATTCAGGTCAAACAGATCGACATCCATGGCATTAATGGAGTTAATTGAAGACATTACCAGTTCTATAGATAACAAGAAATATGCAGTGGGTGCATTTATAGATTTGAAAAAAGCATTCGATACAATTGATCATCATTTGCTAATCAAAAAACTGGAAAAGTATGGAATCAGAGGGGTTGTACTAGACTGGATGAGAAGCTACATAAGCAAAATACATCAGTTTGTGCAAATCAACATGCTTAGAAATAACTTGTGGAGTCCCACAGGGGTCGGTTTTGGGCCCCAAATTATTTATTTTGTATATTAATGATATAAGTAGGGTGTCAAACCTCTTGGAATTTGTGTTATTTGCAGATGACTAATATTTTCTGTGATGGGGACAATTTGCAGCAGCTTTTGGAGGTGGTCACAGCAGAAATGAGTAAATTAAAAACATGGGTTGATTTGAATAAATTATCATTAAATTTAAACAAAACCAAACTTATGCTGTTTGGAAAACGCAAAATAAATACACAAGTAAAAGTAATGATAAATAATGTTGAAATAGAAAGAGTGTATGAAAATAAATTTCTGGGTGTGATTCTTGATCACAAAATCTGCTGGAAACCCCATATAAAACATGTGAGAGCAAAAGTAGCACGGAGTATTGGAGTGATGGGGAAAGCAAGGCATGTTTTGAATGAGAGAGCACTGTATATTCTGTACAGCTCACTTGTGTTACCGTATTTAGATTACTGTGTGGAAGTATGGGGCAATTATTGTCAATTCAATTATGCAACAGTATTTACACAGAGGATTGAAATTACGTTTCCCCATACTCCAAATGTGCAAGTAATATTAAAAACACAGACAGACAACATACCAATAAAAATAGACAATAGACATTACATTATTTAAAATATTAAAATATTCACAGTGTGCCAAAATGTAGCAAAAACGTTGAGGTATTTTAAAAAGGGTGCAACAATGAAAGGTGCAATATAGAAAAAGTGCAAATTCCGTACTGGAGACATTGAGCCAAAGTTATTTTCACAGTTTGTTTGTCTTTGTTTGGGTACTGTTCATGGAATTTTCTTAAGTGTGTTGAGTAGTCTGATGGCCTGAGGGAAAAAACTGTTTTTGAATCTGGTGGTTTTGCTCTGCATGCTGCGGTAGCGCTTACCGGAAGGTAGGAGGGTGAACAGTTTGTGTGCTGGGTGGGTGGTGTCTTTGATGATATTGCTCACCACTCTCTGTAGGGCCTTCTGGTCAGTATAGTAATTTCGTATAGTAAACAATGCAGGATATCATGAACACACCAATATACTGTATTTAAAATTACACACCTTAAAGATTAAGGACCTGGTAGAATTTAAGACTGCACAAATAATTTATAAAGCAAAAATTAAACTGCTACCTGTAAACATACAGAAACTGTTCAAAGACAGAGAGGGAAGGTTCTAACTTTAGAGGGAAACTAAACTTGAAACAGCATTATGCTCAGACCAATTTAAAAAGTATGTGTATTTCCATCTGTGGAGTGGTTTTGTGGAATGGTCTTGACGAAACGACTAAACAAAGTATGAATATAATGCAATTTTAAAAAATGTACAAAAGATATATCTGTGAAAAGTCCAGTAATGAGGAAGGAGAATGTAAATCTCACAGATGTTAATGGTGATTGTTCTTTTTGGTCTTTTCTTTTTTTGTTCTTTTTTTCTTAATACAGTAGCTTGATTGGAGTAGTTTTATTTGAATTGGCTGTTTATTTTATTTTATTGAATTTTGCATTTGTTAATGGTTAAGAATGGGGGTAGGACTTGACAAGCATAGGCTGCTTCCTATCCCTTTTCGAACAAGTCTAATGTGTATTATGTTGAAATTGGCTTTTGATTTTTTAATTTATGTATGTACATATATGTTATGTATATGTGTATGTGTGTATATGTGTATATGTATGTATGTATATATGTACATGTATATGTATGTATGTGTGTATGTATTTATGTATATATGTATGTATATATATAATTTTCCTTTTATTTATTCATATTCATCTTTTCTTTTCTTCTTTTTTTTAATCGTTCGAAATAAAAGATATCATTCATTCATTCGTTCATCATTCGTTCATTCATTCGTTCATTCATTCACTCATTCACTCAGTCATCATTCATTCATATCATTCATTCATTCGTTCATTCATTTGTTCATTCATTCACTCATCACTCAGTCACTCAGTCATTCATTCATTCATTCATTCATTCATCCATATCATTCATTCATTCGTCATTCATTCGTTCATTCATTCATCCGTTCATTCATTCATTCATTCATTCATTCATTCATCCATTCATATCATTCATTCATGTTCAACACAGACATTGTGGGCTGAAGGGCCTGTTCTTGTGCTGTACTGTTCTATGCTCTAATAACTGTATTTCAAGAGTCACGAGTGCATATGTACTAAAACGGAAGAATGACATTCTTAAAATAGACACAAAGTGCTGAGTAATTCAGTGGGTCAGGCAGCAGCTTAGTTTATTTGAGTTTAGTTTAGAGATACAGCTCAGAAACAGGCCCTTTGGCCCACTGAGTCCGTGCTGACCAGCGATCCCCGCACATTAACACTGTCTTACACGCGCTAGGGACGAGTTACACTTATACGAAACCAATGAACCTACAAAGCAAAAGGTTTTTAGAATGTGGGAAGAACACTTTGCCCCCCGGAGAAATCCCAGGCGGTCCTGGGGAACACGTACAAACTCCATACAGACAAGCACCCGTAGTCGGGATCGAACCTGGATCTCCGGTGCTGCAAACGCTGTATGGCAGCAACTCTACTGCTGCGCCCAGGCACGGATATCGCTGTCAAAACATGCGGGGGACACAATTTCTTGGTGGCCGCGCGTGCGCACACACGGGACTTCGGCCGTGGGCAACAGCAACAGCAGCTTGGTCCGCCCCGAATCGTGGGGCTTGAATTGGCCCGTTCTCGAGGTCTTTGATCGGCTGGCGGGGGCTTCAACATCAGGAGCCTCGATCGCCTCGATGCAGCAGTTTGATTTTAAGCCGCGCCGGGCGATGAAAGGCCCCGTGAACAGGCCGGTTCAGCCCTTAGAAAGCGGCTGATAAAGTCCGGATTGCAAAACATGGGGGGGGGGGGGGGATGGTCCCCCACCTCTTAAAGGGTGGGGGGGGGGGGGGGGGGGGGGGGGGGGTAGGGGATGCGTGTCTCCCCTGTACCCCCCAGGATTTCCGCACCTGGGCCTGCACCACCGTGCCACCCTGTCTCTGGAGAAGAAGACTGGGCAACATTTCGGGTCACAATACTTGTTCAGCCTCAGGACTGAAGTAGTTCTTACATGCAGCAGCACAACAGGCCTGTAAGCACACTACTCAACGGATAATATGATAAACAAACGTTTAATAAAAAGGAACTTCAACAAATTAAAAAAAAACAGTATAGTAAAGTGTCCCTAGTGTGTGTAGGATAGTGTTAATGTGCGGGGCTCGCTGGTCGGTGTGGACTCGGTGGGCCGAAAGAGCCTATTTCTGCGCTGTATCTCCAAACAAACAAATGAACAAGGCCGCACTTGTAGGAGTATCCTGTACAGCTTTGGTCTCACCATGCATTAGGAGAGATGCCAATACGCTGGAATGGGTGTCGAGAAGATTTAGAGGATGTTGCCAAACTTATGTGGCCTGAGCTATGGGGAGAGGTTGAGCAGGCAGGGACTCTATTCCTTGGAGCGCAGGAGGATGAGGGGTGAAACATAGACATAGAAACATAGAAATTAGGTGCAGGAGTAGGCCATTCGGCCCTTCGAGCCTGCACCGCTATTTAATATGATCATGGCTGATCATCCAACTCAGTATCCCGTACCTGCCTTCTCTCCATACCCCCTGATCCCTTTAGCCACAAGGGCCACATCTAACTCCCTCTCAAATATAGCCAATGAACTGGCCTCAACTACCTTCTGTGGCAGAGAGTTCCAGAGATTCACCACTCTCTGCGTGAAAAAGGTTTTTCTCATCTCGGTCCTAAAGGATTTCCCCTTTATCCTTAAACTGTGACCCCTTGTTCTGGACTTCCCCAACATCGGGAACAATCTTCCTGCATCTAGCCTGTCCAACCCCTTAAGAATTTTGCACGTTTCTATAAGACCCCCCCTCAATCTTCTAAACTCTAGCGAGTACAAGCCGAGTCTATCCAGTCTTTCTTCACATGAAAGTCCTGACATCCCAGGAATCAGTCTGGATGATCTTATATAGAGGTGTATAAAGTCATGAGGGGAATAGATAGGGTGAACGCAGTCTTTTCCTCAGAGTAGGGGAATCGAGAACCAGAGGGGAAGATTTAATAGGACCCTGGCGGGTAACATTTCCACACAGAGGAATACAGTACAATTCAGTAGAATTAACACAGAGAACACAGTACATCACCGGAAAACAAAAGCAAAGAAACCCGCCATTTGGACAGGTACATGGATAGGACAGGTTTAGAGGGATATGGGCCAAATGTGGCCAGGTGGCTTAGATGGGGCATCTTGGTTGGAGTTGGGCTGAAGAGCCTGTTTCCGTTTAAAAATGTTTTTTAAATAGACTTTATTCGAGAAAAAATCATATACAATACATGATCCATACAAAACATTGTCAGAGGCTACACATACATTCAATAGTTTCCCCAAATCACAGTTTTGTCCCCCAACCTTGCCACTCATGTGGCCCACTGGCGTGATCTCCCTTCCCTTATTTTGAGGGGCGTCTCCACCATTCCCTGCCCCCCATGTCCAGCAGCGGAAGGGCCCTAGACTGTGGTCCTCCCCCACCGAGCCTTGGCGTTGGTTGCACCGAGCTTCAGTGCGTCCCTCAGCATGTACTCCTGCAGTCTGCAGTGGGCCAGTCGGCAACATTCCCTGACGGACATCTCGATCCGCTGGGTGGTGAACAACGCTCGGGCAGACAAAAGGGCGTCTTTCACCGAGTTGATGACCTTCCAGCAGCACTCGATGTCAGTCTCTGAATGCGTCCCTGGGAACAGTCCGTAAATCTCAGAACCCCCGAGCTGTTCGGAATAAACCGTGACAAGGACCCTTGCAAACCTCTCCAGACTCTCTTTGCAAATCCACACTCTGCAAAGAGGTGGGCAACCATCCCCTCTCCATAGCAGCCTTCCCGAGGGCAGCATGCACTGGCAGTGAGGTTCCGACGGTGCAGGAAGGATCTGATTGGGAGGGCTCCCCTCACCGCCAGCCAAGCCAGGTCTTGGTGCTTGTTGGTGAGTTCTGGTGATGAGGCATTTTGCCATACAAGCTGGGCAGTCTGCTCTGGGAACGATACCACAGGATCCATGGAGTCATTTCCCTGCAGTGCCTGCAGGACATTCCGTGCTGACCACTGCCCGATGGACTTGTGGTCAAAGGTGTTGGTCTGGAAGAACCTTGCCACGAATGACAGATGGGGCGGCAATGTCCAGCTGACTGGCACATTGCGTGGCATCTGCGCCAGGCCCATCCTTCGCAACACCGGGGACAGGTAGAACCTCAGCAGGTAGTGACACTTGGTGCCCACGTGCCTTGGTTCTACGCTCCACCTGATGCAGCCACACACGAAGGTGGCCATCATGGTGAGAGTGACGTTGGGCACGCTTTTACCCCCGTTGTCTGCTGCCTTGTGCATTGTGGCCCGTCGCACCCTGTCCATCCTCGACCCCCAGTTGAACTGGAAGACGGCCCGGGTGATCCCTGTGGCGTAGGAGGGAGAGACAGGTCACACTTGCGCCAAGTACAGCAGCCCCGAGGGCACCTCACACCTGATGACCACATTTTTCTGATTCAGATTCAGATTCAGATTCAATCTTTATTGTCATAGTGCAGTGTACAGTACAGAGACAACAAAATGCAGTTAGCGTCTCACCCAGAAGAGCGAACATAGAATAATGAGCAGTAAAATATATATACATACAAACAGTAGCAGTAGTGCAATTTTTCCTGTGGGAGAAGTGTCCGGGGGGGGGGTGGTGATTGGCAGTCACCGAGGTACGTTGTTGAGTAGAGTGACAGCCGCAGGGAAGAAGCTGTTCCTCGACCTGCTGGTCCGGCAACGGAGAGACCTGTAGCACCTCCCGGATGGTAGGAGGGTAAACAGTCCATGGATGGGGTGAGAGCAGTCCTTGGCGATGCAGAGCGCCCTCCGCAGACAACGCTTGCTTTGGACAGACTCAATGGAGGGGAGCGAGGAACCGGTGATGCGTTGGGCAGTTTTCACCACCCTCTGCAATGCCTTCCGGTCGGAGACAGAGCAGTTGCCATACCATACTGTGATGCAGTTGGTAAGGATGCTCTCGATGGTGCAGCGGTAGAAGTTCACCAGGATCTGAGGAGACAGATGGACCTTCCCGTCATAGAGAGGGAGTGCTGCTTCCACAGCTCCAGATTATTCCCCACCTTGGCTATCCGCTCCAGCCAATATTGTCACACGCCTCAGCCCCCCCCCGAACCAGATCCCCAGCACCTTCAAGAAGTCAGGCTTGATGGTGAATTGGACGGAAGATGGGTCGGGCCAGTTGCCAAAGTGCATGACTATGCTGCCATTCAACAAGAGAAGGCATCTGGTGCATTTTGCAGTGTGGCCCAGCTGAGGCTGTGTAGCAAGGACAGGAGGCCTTCTGTAGCCCAGCCACCCAGTGTGTATTGGGGTGAGACGGGGCAGTTTCAGTTGCCCACCTCGACAATAAGACGTGGATTGTCCGGTGATGATATCTGCTCTGGCCATCAATAATTGGACAATTCTCATGCGCAGGACTGATTAGGTTTCTTCCTGCCTTCCCACTCAACCCTTTAACATTAATCAGCTGCTAATGTGCCCCTCTGCAACCAGGTGAGGCAGGGGGGGAAGGGGAATGTAGAGATGGGAACAGCTTCTTCCCAACAACCACCATCCTCATGTACACTAAGGCAAAGATAGATAGATTCATAGAAACATAGTCAATAGGTGCAGGAGTAGGCCATTTGGCCCTTCGAGCCAGCATGGCCATTCAATATGATCATGGCTGAGCATGCAAAATCAGTACCCCGTTCCTGCTTTCTCCCCATATCCCTTGATTTCTTCATATGAAGAAAGACTGGATAGACTCGGCTTGTACTCGCTAGAATTTAGAAGATTGAGGGGGGATCTTATAGAAACGTACAAAATTCTTAAGGGGTTGGACAGGCTAGATGCAGGAAGATTGTTCCCGATGTTCGGGAAGTCCAGGACAAGGGGTCACAGTTTAAGGATAAGGGGGAAATCTTTTAG
This sequence comes from Leucoraja erinaceus, assembly GCF_028641065.1. Lineage (NCBI taxonomy): Eukaryota > Metazoa > Chordata > Chondrichthyes > Rajiformes > Rajidae > Leucoraja > Leucoraja erinaceus. Next base: position 92,412,342 of record NC_073381.1, read on the forward strand.
GACTGAGATGAGAAAAACATTTTTCACACAGAGTGGTGAATCTGTGGAATTCTCTGCCAGAAGGTAGTTGAGGCCAGTTCATTGGCTATATTTAAGAGGGAGTTAGATGTGGCCCTTGTGGCTAAATGGATCAGGGGGTATGGAGAGAAGGCAGGTACAGGATACTGAGTTGGATGATCAGCCATGATCATATTGAATGGCGGTGCAGGCTCGAAGGGCCGAATGGCCTACTCCTGCACCTAATTTCTATGTTTCTATGATTCCTTTAGCCCTAAGAGTTAAATCTAACTCTCTCTTGAATACATCCTGTGAATTGGCCGCCACTGCCTTCTGTGGCAGAGAATTCCACAGATTCACAACTCTAGATTCTTGATTAGTGCGGGTGTCGGGGGTTATGGGGAGAAGGCAGGAAAATGGGGTTAGGAGGGAGAGATAGATCAGCCACGATTGAATGGCAGAGTAGACTTGATGGGCCGAATGGCCTAATTCTGCTCCTATCATTTATGATCTTATGATGATTACAAACACCAGCTAAACTACAAACTACCAATTGACTTAAAGGAAATAGGCAACGGGAGAGTTGAGGACTAGAGGGCACAGCCTCAGAATTAAATAATGTACATTTAGAATGGAGATGAGGAATTTCTTCAGTCATAGAGGAATTCATTTCCACAGACGGCTGTGGAGGCCAAGTCTTTAGGAATTTTTACACTGGAGAGTGACAAGTTCTTGATTAGCAAGGGCGTCAAAGGTTACGGGGAGAAGGCAGGAGAATGGGATAAAGAGATCAGCTATGATTGAATGGTGGAGCAGACTCGATTGGCTGAATGGCCTATTTCTGCCCCTATGTCTTATCATACTACAAGCCCGTTATACCGCATACGTTAATTAAACACACGCGACCCAGTCTGAAGAAGGGTCCCGTACCAAAAAGCTACCTATCCATGTTCTCCAGAGATGCCGCCTGACCCATCTGAGTTACTCCAGCACTTTGTGTCTTAGTTTGTACACCGGCCATCTGCAGTTCCTTGTTTCAACAAACACGAAAACTTTTAACAGGGTGGTGAATCTGTGGAATTCTTTGCCACAGAAGGCCGTGGAGGCCAAGTCAATGGATGCTTTCAAGAGAGAGATAGATAGGGCTCTTAACAATAGCGGAGTCAGGGGATATGGGGAGAAGGCAGGAACGGGGTACTGATTGGGGATGATCAGCCATGATCACATTGAATGGCGGTGCTGGCTCGAAGGGCCGAATGGCCTACTCCTGCACCTATTGTCTATTGATATTTTTTTTTTTAAGGAGATAGATAGATAGATAGATTCTTGATTAGTGTGGGTGTTAGGGGATATGGGGAGAAGGCAGGAGAATGGGGTCAGGAGGGAGAGATAGATCAGTCATGATTGAATGGCGGAGTAGACTTGATGGGCTGAATGGCCTAATTCTGCTCCTATCACATGACCCTATGACACTCGACTTCTTGATGTATGGGTACACAGAGGGTACAAAGCGAGAATTTTCCCAGGGAGTTGGCGGCAGAATCTGGGCCCTAGGTGGCAAAGGCACAGATGGGAGAGACTCTGAGGGGGTTGGACAGAGATGGACAATGTCTCTTCAAGGTCACAGAATGTAGCCGCTCCCAAATGGGTCAGCACTTGCCCATTCACACAGGAGTGTCTTAATCCCCATCTCGTTAAACCTCCCCTTTGTTCTCACCGTCTGCTCAGCTTCAGCTTTCTGACCGACATAAGGCTGGTGTTCCCTGTCCCACTTACCCCATAGTCATCGTGACACAGCATGGAAACAGCCCCTTCGCCCCAACCAGCTATGCTAGTCCCATCCGAAGATCCTGTAGCGAGCAAGATGGTCCACTCGACAAAAAAGACGTAGTACGGTCATGGGCAGATTCATGGGTCATTTTCGGCCCCATTTCAGTAACCGGCTTCCGTCTACGCACCAACGATCCCAAAGATAACTAGTGCGGAGACGGAAGCCGGTTACGGAAACATCCTCGTAAAAATAAAAGTTATTTGGTAAAAATCTTCTCCTCATTTTCAGAATTTTAATTTATTAACACAAACTGTTCCCCCGCAACGTTGATTACATTGCGAGTCGGATCGGGTCCGGTTACTGAAATGGATGAAAAATAAGGCCCACGTTCCGCTCCGTTGCGTACTACACGTCAGCCCATTGCATTTAGCTGGAGTGGTCTATCTTGCTCCACTATAGGATCTTTGTTCCCATCTGCCTGCATTCGGTCCATATCCCTACAAACTTGTCCTATCCATGTACCTGTTTAACTTAGGATAGTCCCAGCCTCAACTACCATCTCTGGCAGCTTGCTCCATACACCCACCACCCTTTGTGTGAAAATGTTACCCCTCAGGGTCCTATTAAATCTTTCCCCCCACCTAGTGAGGGTCCTCTCCCCTGGTTTTCGATTCCCATACTCCAAGGAAAAGACTGCACCATCCTATCTATTCCCCCCATGACTTGGTACACTTCTCCATCACCCCTCCTCATCCTGTGCTCCAAGGAATAGAGTGCTAGCCTACCCAACCTCCCTATAGCTCAGGCCCTCCCTCATGTCTGGCAACATCCTCTAAATCTTCTCGACACCCTATCCAGCTTAATGGCATCTCTCCTAATCCATGGTGAGACCAAAACTGCACAGAATACTCTTAAACAATCAGTCTGAAGAAGGGTTTTGGCCGGAAACGTTACCTATTTCCTTCGCTCCATAGATGCTGCTGCACCCGCTGAGTTTCTCCAGCATTTTTGTGTACCTTCGATTTTCCGGCATCTGCAGTTCCTTCTTTACAAGTGCTGCCTCACCAATATCTTGTTCGTTTGGATATACATCGCGGAAACAGGTCCTTTGGCCCACCGAGTCCGCACCGACCAGCGATCCCCGCACACTAACGCTATCCTACACACATTAGGGATAGTTTACACTTACACCAAGCCAATTGACCTACAAACCTGTACGTCTTTTAGAGTGTGGGAGGAAACGCCGCTGAAGATCTCGGAGAAAACCCACGCAAGTCACGGGGGGAAGGTACAAACTCCATACAGAAAGCACCCCGTAGTCGGGATCGAACCTGGATCTCCGGTGCTGCAAGCGCTGTAAGGCAGCAACTCTACCGCTGCGCCACCGTGACTGCACTTACACCATGACTTGCAAGCCTATATATCATGTAATGCTCCGACTTCCACACTCAGTGAAGTCCCGTTGATTGATCAACTACATTAGCTGAAAGCACGGGACACCGCTTTCAGGTCAGGCGATGCTCGGGCCTACAGTTCATCCAGGGCTAACCTGAAGAGGGGCATCAGGAAGGCCAAGCACTGCCAATGCATTTCGTTGCCTCTGTACTGTACACTGACAATGACAATTAAAATTGAATCTGAATCTGAAATTGAATCTGAATCTAAAGGTCTAGGAAAGCGAGTAACATGAAGTAGACCCCACACCGCCGTTGGGAATTGATTCAATATATACTTTAATTCAGGTTTATCTACAAATATCATACATACATTGAAATGTGGGCACAGACACAATGATATCCAGTTATTCCCAGCACACATCCAGAGTGCTGGAGAAACAAGTGCCCCCTTCGAATTGCGGCAACTCGTGACCCCAGTCTGAGCCGGCGGTCCGGTCCACATTGCAGGGCCACTCCGTCAATAACCCATCCTTAAAACTCCGTGGGCGCAGCGAGGGTTCAAACTCACCCTCCCTTAAACACAGAGGGTAACGCAAGAACAAGGCGGCCATGTTGGTGCCAACTTCAAATGGGGATGGGTTTGGTTGTTAATGCCGCTCTGATCTGGAGGAAATGGACACGAGGTAACTCAGCGGGCCAGGCCGCCTCTCTGGAGGACATGGATAGGACCTTTCGGTCTGAAGAAGGGTCCTGACCCGAAACGTCGCCTATCCATGGGTCCTCCAGTGATGCAGCCCGGCCAGCTGAGTTACTCCAGCGCTTTTCATCCTTGTTGTTTGTAAACCAGCCCCTTGCAGTTCCTTGTTTCTACCTCTTGAGCTGGGGGGTAAGTTGGTTGTAACTCCCCCCCCCCACTGGCCCCTTCTCTCCAGTATAAACATCGAGTATATACCTGGCTGTGCGGAGCCCTGCAGGGCTAAATAGAGAAGCCCCTCGCAATCCACTCCCTTCAATCCCACCTACATTCCCCAGCATTCCTTCCGCCTTTCTAATTAGGCAGCGTCCCTGTGTAAAAAATACTATTGTATAAAAAATTGACTGTACAGTACCATTAAGTGCTTCCAGCGTCCTCTAATGGGGACCCAGTCTAAGGCATCGCCCGGCAGTGCTGCCTTTAGTCAAGGTTTCCCGACTCCCGAATCAGTTCCTGGTGGATGTGTAACTGGGCATGAGCAGAGACCGGAGGAACTCAGCGGGTCGGGCATGTGTGGAGGGAAGGGGCAGACTATGTTACGGGTCGGGACTTCCTCTATCTAGTCCGTCCCGACCCGAGACGTCACCTATCCAATGTTCACTACAGATGCTGCCTGACCCGCTGAGTTCCTCCAGCACTTTCATGTGTTTTGCTCCAACACATGCAGTTCCTTGCGCCCCCTCCCCTTCCGCAGATGCCGCCCGACCCACTGAGTTACTCCACTCATTTGTGCTTCGCTCGTGGTTCCAGCTTCCCTGTCTCCAGGAATCCAGGGGGAAAGCCTGGTCGTGGGAAGCAAGGACCAAGTCCCGAGGGACCTGTTGGTGAGTTCGGAAAGTGAGTGGAGTCCCTGGAGAGTGTTCGCGAGGCTGCAGACGCAAACGCCGCAGCTACTTCCCTGATCCAAAGCAGGACATTCGGCATCTCGACCCAACCAGGGTCCCAAGGAGGATCTCGACCCGATACGCCATCTGTCCGTTACGCTGACCCCGCTGAGTTCCTCCAGTGCGCTGTGCGTTGTTCCCCACGGCTAAGGTGGTTCGACCAACAACAAACCACCCCGGGAGTAAGTCAGCCCTTGAGAAGCCCAATCCCCCAACCCAACACCTTCCCAGGGCAACCCAAGTGTGGTCATCAACTCATCGAGTCTCTCCCACTGAGCCCACCCACTAAGAGGCCATGGATGCAGTGGGACCATCCTGGACCACGACCACCTTCTTGAGTTGGTTGAGGCACAATCAGCTCTCAGCGATGTATGTCTCCCTACCATTGGAGGCCATTGGAGAGGTCGTGGGCCTGTTGGGGGAGGAGGCCTGCCGGTAACCGTGGCGACCGGGCCTAGGGAAGGATCAGGAGTCAGGGACCCCGGGTCAATGGGTGAAAAGTCAAGTGTCACCACCCATCCCCCCACACCACCGAGGTGGGCCTAGATGAGGGAGAGGTTGTCCACACTGCAGGCACATCTCTCTGTGACCATGTTGGGGAACTCGGCCACCTCGATCTCGGTGTAGTCTCCCCTCTTCACCAGGTACATGACGGGCAGTGAGGCGCTCTCTGTCGCCGCGCACCTCCTCTCCCCGTAGACGAAGGGCAGTGGGGGCTGCCTGCACCCCCCCACGCAGCGGTAGGCCTGGTAGCCTGGAGGCTCGATGATCCAGTACTGGGTCCAGGCCAGCTCCCGGAAGTTGATGAAGTACTCCTGCCGGCAGCAGGCCCCGCTCCTGCGCGACCGGCCCCCGTCACAGTCCCCCGACGATCTGAAAGCAAGAGGACACCACCGTTAACCCAGCCACACCACGGCTCACATCGTTCTTGATACAAGAGTCAGGAGATCATATAGTAGGGGTGGAGGAGAAGGCCTGGATACAGTGGATGTGGAGAGGATGTTTCCACTCGTGGGAGTGTCTAGGACCAGAGGGCACAGCCTCAGAATTAAAGGACGTACCTTTAGAAAGCAGAGGAGTTTCTTGAGTCAAAGGGTGGTGAATCTGTAGACTTCATTGCCACAGAAGGCTGTAGAGGCCGTCAATGGATTTTTTTAATGCGGAGATTGACAGATTCTTGATTAGTCAATCTCCGGTGTCAGGGGTTATAGGGGAGACAACAGGAGAATGGGGTTGGGAAGGAGAGATAGATTGGCCATGATTGAATGGCGTAGACTTGATGGGCCGAATGGCCTAATTCTGCTCCTATCACTTATGAACATGTTGCAGGTTTCTAAGACTTATGGCCAGGTAGCATTTGGAGCATTGCGTGCAGTTTTAATTTAGTTTAGTTTAGAGATACAGCGCGGAAACCGTGGCAGCAGCTCGACCTACTGCGCTCCAAGCAACAATGTCCCAGCCTGCCCAACCTCTCCCTATAGCTCTGACCCTCGAGTCTTGGCAACGCCCTCGGAAATCTTCTCTGCGCCCTTTCCAGCTTAACAGCATCCTTCCCACAGCATGGTGACCAAAACACTCTCCCAAGTGCGGCCTCACCAGCGTCTTGTAACATCCCAACCTCAATGATGGACAGAAAAGGCTGTGGAGTAACTCAGCGGGACAGGCCGCATCTCTGGGAAGGAGCAATAGGCGACGTTATTGGGGTAGAGAAATGTCACCCATTCCTTCTCTCCAGCCTGTCCCGCTGAGTTACTCCAGCATTTAGTGTGTTCTCTATTCGGTGTAAAGCAGCATCTGCTGTGCCTTCCTACACGTCCGATACTCGACACCCTGAATGATGAAGGCCAGCGTAACAAGAGTCTTCATCACCGCCATGTCTACCTGGGTATCTGAGGAGGTGGGGCGAGGGCTGACAACAAGAGCGGCCTGGTCAGCACCGGACTATTGAGCAACTGTGCAATGTAAGGGGGCGGTGGGGCGGTGGAGTTGGGGTGAAGACGTACCCGTATTCATTGAAGTTGAGTGTGTAGAGCACCAGCTCAGGTTTTCCCAGCAGACGGTCGGTGTGGTCCTGGGGGGCAAAGCGGACGAGCTTGGCGATGTCAGCGGCGTGCCGACCCGGGCGCTCGGCCTCCACCCACAGCTCCAGGGACATCCGGCCGCCCCGGCTCCTCTGCCAGTAGTGCACCGCCTGAGTAACGTCGAACTTCTTCCAGCCCGAGTCCAGGATGGGGACCAGCCTTTGATGGGGAGAAGACACGGGACACGTCAGCTACAACACCAAGAAACACAACCAGCGGACATGGGTTACAGGTGAGGGGGGGGAGATTTAATGGGAATCTGTGGGGTAACCTTCATTACACACAGGGTGGTGGGTGTATGGAACAAGGAGGTAGTTGAGGCTGGGACTATCCCAACGTTTAAGAAACATTTGGACAGGTACATGGATTGGACAAGTTTAGAGGGATATGGGCCAAATGCAGGCAGGTGGGACTAGTGTAGCTTGGGCATGTTGGTAGTTGTGGGCCAATGGGTCACTGTGTGACTATGGCTCAGATATAGGGAGTCGGAGGATGGGGTGGATGTTTTGGTGGTGGTGGGGGGGGGGGGGAGGTTTCTACTGGGGAGAGTGCAGTGGAGAATGTCTTGGGATAGGGGTGAGAAGGTCACGAGGAGAGACGGATACATCAGATGGCGTAGTGTGAGGGAGAGATGATCTGGGGGTGGGAGGGAATGATGGAACCTCTGTGCTGGTAGGAGGGGGAGATGTTTGATGGGGAGTAACCAGATGAGGTGGGAGGATGGGGCCAGGAGAACATCTGATAAGAGGGCTGGGGGAGACATGCGATGGGGATGGGGAAGGGGACATCAGACTACTCAACACACTTAAGAAAATTCCATGAACAGTACCCAAACAAAGACAAACAAACTGTGAAAATAACTTTGGCTCAATGTCTCCAGTACGAAATTTGCACTTTTTCTATATTGCACCTTTCATTGTTGCACCCTTTTTAAAATACCTCAACGTTTTTGCTACATTTTGGCACACTGTGAATATTTTAATATTTTAAATAATGTAATGTCTATTGTCTATTTTTATTGGTATGTTGTCTGTCTGTGTTTTTAATATTACTTGCACATTTGGAGTATGGGGAAACGTAATTTCAATCCTCTGTGTAAATACTGTTGCATAATTGAATTGACAATAAAGTTTACTTTGAACTTTGAACATCAGATGGGGTAATGTGGGGGGGGGGGTGGAGATCTGATGGGAGGAAGGATGGAGGGATATCTGATGTAGGGGGGGAGAAGACCATCTGATGGGGAGGGAGGGTAGATCAGATGGAGTGGGAGGTGGGGAGATGTTTGATGGGACATCTGGAAGTCTGATGAGAAGATGGGGGAGATGGGGAGGAGAGGTCTGATGGGAAGATGGTCGGATGGAAGGTCAGATGGGGAGAAGGTCAGATGAGGAGATGGGGAGGAGAGGTCTGATGGGGGGATATAGGCTGGAGAGGGTGATGGGGACATGTTTGGTGGTGGGGAGATAGGTTTGGCCATTCCCTGATTGTCCACCCGAAGCCAGGTTTCTCATGCAGTCGAGGTGTCCTGGGTCTCCCTCTGTGTCCACGCCGCTGAGGACGTCCCGACGTCGGACTTTTAACATCCCGGCGAGCGGTCCTGGACATCGGGCCGCCCGTAGCTGCAACTGCGGAGGGCTTGGGGAGGCTCTGACCACGGGGAACAGTGGAGGAAGAGACTGACTTTGGTGCCTTCCCACACAGTGGGGAACTTTGATTCTGCTGTGTGGGGATGTTTTATGTCAAACCCTATAGTGTGTTGTGTCCTGTTGATTTTTATTGTATGGCTGTATGGAAATTCATTTCACTGTGCCATCAGGCACACGTGACAATTAAAATCTATCTTGTATCTTGTGTCCTCATCTGGATACAGGTGAGGTGGGTGAGTGGCGGATGGGTGGAGTCATTGACAATGGGTGGAGGTGAGAGGGAGACAGAAGGATGTCGGATGTGGAGGAGGTGGGTGGAAGGGGAGGAGGTGGGCGGGTGTCCTTACCTGGAGTCTATGAGTGAGGAGGTGTTGCTGCCATCAGCCAGGGTGCTGACCCAGTACACACTGACCCTGGCGTTGGTGACTGGCCGCCCGTGTCTCCGTGGGGGCAGCTCTGCCGAACGCACGCCTTTCTTGAAGAGCTTGAGCTCGGCCATGGTCACCTCGCTGTTGTCGGGGATCAGGCCCTTCATGTCGAACACCAGCCTCTGCCTGGTGGGGTCCGCGTACACCACGTCTCCCGTCGTGTCTGGGGAGAAGACATCACATCACACGTCCACCCTCAACATCTCCCGCTCTTGTGGAGTCACACAGCACGGAAACGCGCCCTTCGGCCTAACCCATCCATGCTGGCCAACTTGTCCCGTCTACGCTGGTCCCACCTGCCCGCATTTGGCCACCTCCCTCTAAACCTTTCCTATCCATGTACCTGTCCAAATGTCTGCTAAATGTTGTTATTGCACTCACTGCCTCAACTACCTCCTCCGGCAGCTCGTTCCACACTCCCACCACCCTCTGCGGAAAAGTTGCCCTTCAGGTTCCTTGCTCACATGAAGACACTCAGCGGGTTAAGCAGCAGCTCTGGACAACATGAATAGACATTGTTTTGTGTTGGGACCCTTCTTCAGACCTATGCCTGTTCCCGTCTGGCCTGAAGGTACAGAAGCTTGAAAGCGCGCACCACCAGATTCAGGAACAGCTTCTTCCCCTCTGTTATCAGGCTTCTGAACGCCCCTTCCATAAGCTAGGGTACTGTCCGATTCACCTCTACCCCATTGCGGACATTGGACTTTGTCTGTGGAACTGGTGCGCTACAATGCTGAGAACTATATTCTGCACTCTGTGTCCCCCCCCTTTGCTCTACCTGTTGTACTTGACTTGATTGACTTGATTTGTTCCATGTATGGTATATCTGATCTTTGGCTAGCCGGCAGAACAAAGCCTTTCACCGTACCTGTTGAGGCAGGTACTATAACATCTAAGACACTTGATACACAGAAAGTGCTGGAGTGACTCAGCGGGTCAGGCAGCATCACTGATGGAGAAAAAGAATGGGTTGACGTTTCAGGTCGAGACCGGTCTTCAGACCTTCCTTCTATCCAGAGATGCTGCCTGTCCCGCTGAGTTACTCCAGCATTTTGTGTCTACCTTCAGTGTAAACCAGCATCTGCACAGTTCCTTCCTACACAAAAGATCTTACAAATGTTGTTATTGTACCTCATCTGGCAGCTCGTTCCAGACACCCACCACCCTCTGTGTGAAAGAGGTTCCTATTAAATGATCCCCTCTCACCTTAAGCCTGTAGTCTCTGGTTCTTCATTCCCCTACCCTGGCTAAAAGACTCTATACATTCACCCTACCCATTCCCCCCCCGTAAATATATCATAATATATATCATCTATATACATGTTTATTATGATCACCCTTCAACCTCCTGCCCTCCCGTGGAATAAAATCCTAGCTTGCCCCAACCTCCCCATATAGTTCCGGCCCTCAAGTCCTGGCATCATCCTTGTAAATCTTCTCTGCACTCTTGCCAGCTTAATGACATCCTTCCCATCGCAGAGTGACCAAACCTGAACACAATACTCCAAATGTGGTTTCTTGTTCACCCATCTCTTGTAAAACTTGAATGTAACATCTCAGCTTCTACAATCTATACCCTGACCAAATGTACCAAAAGCCTTCTTGGTATAACCAAGATATACTATGGAGACACAGGGAACAGCAGATGCTGGAATCACGAGCAAAGCACAAAGTGCTGGAAGAACTCGGACGGGTTAGGCAGCATCTGTGGAGGGGACGAAAAGACATTTCGGGTCGGGAACCTTCTTCATTCTCACATTCAATGCCCCAGCTAATGAAAGCAAGCTTCCCAATTGTCTGAAGACCCGAAATGCCACATGTCCATCCCCCACTCCTTCCGCAGATGCTGCCTGGCCCGCTGAGTTCTTCCAGCACTTTGTGTTCAGCTCAAGATTCCAGCATCTGCCGTTACCTGTGTTTCCATGCCATCTGCCTCCTTCATTTACCTATCCACCAGTGCCGCTATCATCAGGCACCTTCGCTGATAATAGGAAGATTAGGCATAGAAACAGGCCCTTCGGCCCACTGAATCTATGCTGACCATTAAGAATCCATTTTTACATCAAACCCCACCATCTCATCAAGCCCCCCCCCCCCCCCAAGACTGTACCACTCCGCTAAACAGGAGGGGCAGCTTACAGATGCCAATTTCAATTTACAAATTCACATGTTACAGGAGTAGAATTAGGCCATTCGGCCCATCGAGCCTACTCCGCCATTCAATCATGGCTGATCTCTGCCACCTAATCCCATTTTCCTGCCTTCTCCCCATAACCCTTGACACCTGTTCTAATCAAGAAGTTGTCAATCTCTACCTTAAAAATATCCACTAACTTGACCTTCACACCCCTCTGTGGCAATGAGTTCCACAGATTCACCACCCTCTGCCTAAAGAAGTTCCTCCTCACCACCTTTCTAAAAGAGCGCCCTTTAATTCTGAGGCTATAACCTCCGATCCTGGACTCTCCCACTAGTGGAAACATCCTTTCCACATCCACTCTATATCTATGCCTTACAGATGTACAGATGCCCCACAGCGCCAGAGACTCGGGTTCAATCCTGACTATGGGTGCTGTCTGTACGGAGTTTGTACCTTCTCCCCGTGACCTGCGTGGGGTTTTCACCTCTGGGTGCTACTCTTTCGTTTAATGGGCTTTAGGTAACATTGTAAATTGTCCCCAATGTGTGTAGGATAGTGGGGGGTGATCGCTGGTCGGCGCGGACTCGGTCGGTGGGCCGAAGGGCCTGTTTTTGCGCTGTGTCTCGAACCTAAACTAAACCTCGTTCGGTGATCCAGCACGGGTGTGCAGGGCCGAATGGCCCCTCTCTCTCTCTCTCCCCCTGAGCTACAATGGGGAGTTAGCCACAGTGTACTGGGTGTGTGCCTGAACTCGGATCCGTGGCAGAATCCAAGAGTGTTCGTTCGCCTCTTGTCTGCAAACAGATGTAGTGCTAAATCGCGAGTTATCTGCGCATTCCAGACAGCACAAGAACAGCGGCTGTGGCATTGTCATTCTCCAAAGCTGTGAATCGCCGAACAATTCACAACTCCAAGACGAGCTAAGCCCCTCCTCAGACAAGAGGCTGAGAGCGGTGTGTGTGTGTGTGTGTGTAACACATTTAGAGGCAACTGATTAGATTTATACAAAGCAAAGCAACAGGGAAAAACAAACCGTGCAAAAGTAGCTGGGCTGATTCTAGACACATAGTGGGTCTGAAGAGGAAAAGTCACCCGCCCAAATGTTCTTCAGAGATGTTTAAGAAGGAACTGCAGATGCTGCAAAATCGAAGGTAGACAAAAATGCTGGAGAAACTCAGCGGGTGCAGCAGCATCTATGGAGCGAAGGAAATAGGCAACGTTTCGGGACGAAACGTTGCCTATTTCCTTCGCTCCATAGATGCTGCTGCACCCGCTGAGTTTCTCCAGCATTTTTGTCTACCTGAGCTACCATCTACCTTATTGGTGACCCTGGGACTATCATTGATCGGACTCTGCTGGCTTTACCTTTCACTAAACCGTTATTCCCTTATCCTGTATCTATACACTCGATTGCAACCAAGTTTTGTCTTTCCGCTGACTGGTTAGCACGCAACACAAGCTTTTCACTGTACCTCGGTACATGTGACAATGAAGGGAGGTGGGCTTAGAGGAGAGGAGAAACATAGAAAATAGGAAAAAGGAGTAGGCCATTCGGCCCTTCGAGCCTGCACCGCCATTCAATATGATCATGGCTGATCATCCAACTCAGTATCCCGTACCTGCCTTCTCTCCATACCCCCTGATCCCTTTAGCCACAAGGGCCACATCTAACTCCCTCTTAAATATAGCCAATGAACTGGCCTCAACTACCCTCTGTGGCAGAGAATTCCACAGATTCACCACTCTCTGTGTGAAAAATGTTTTCCTCATCTCTGTCCTAAAAGATTTCCCCCTTATCCTTAAACTGTGACCCCTTGTTCTGGACTTCCCCAACATCGGGAACAATCTTCCTGCATCTAGTCTGACCAACCCCTTAAGAATTTTGTAAGTTTCTATAAGATCCCCCCTCAATCTTCTAAATTCCAGCGAGTACAAGCAGAGTCAGTCTATCCAGCCTTTCTTCATATGAAAGTCCTGACATCCCAGGAATCAGTCTGGTGAACCTTCTCTGTACTCCCTCTATGGCTAGAATGTCTTTCCTCAGATTAGGATACCAAAACTGTACGCAATACTCCAGGTGTGGTCTCACCAAGACCCTGTACAACTGCAGTAGAACCTCCCTGCTCCTATACTCAAATCCTTTTGCTATGAAGAGGAGAGGAGAGGAGAGGAGAGGAGGAGGGGAGGGGAGGGGAGGGGAGAGGAGAGGTAACGTTGGCTTTTACCTGCGTTGCCGGGAATGCCCCGCAGAATGCCGGCCAGGCTGGGCAGCTCCCTGCGCTTCCTTTCCGACTCCTTGTGGAGCCGCAACATGGAGACGTACTTGGTCCTCAGGTGCCGGGGCACCACCACCTCGTCCAGGTCCCTCTTGGTCAGGCGAGGAGCCTCGGACAGCCCCAGCCTCCTGAGGACGCCCTGCCTCACCTCGTCCAGCTGTGGGTCGCAGTCGACCAGAAGCACCCAGATGCAGAGGGGCAAGACCACCTTCCACAATCCCAGCATGTTTAAAAGTTTCACCTTGTCCTTGGCACACACTCACACACTGAATCCACAGACTGACTGCGCTGCCCCTGCCTGCCTGCTGCTTATAAAGAACCAGTCCGCCCTCCTCTCCACCCTCCAGACAGCGCTGGATACACAAAAGTTGAAAGGAGGTGGGAGCACTTCAAAGAGGCCGGCGATTTCACGACGCGACGCCCACCACCGCTCTCAGCAACATGACTTGGGACACTTTTCACCCTCTCCAGAAATCCCCCTGGGATTAACTCAATCACTGGGTCCCTTTCCCACTTTCTATGCAGCCCGATTAAACAGGCTAAAAAAAAAACCCCATCTCCAGCGTGAAAAACAAATCCTCAATTAAATCGATGTTTCAACGATGCTTTATCGTCACATGTACCTCGGTACAAGTGAAATAAATACTGTGTGCAGCGAGGCACTGCAGATGCTGCTTTACGCCAAAGATGGACATAAAATGCTGGAGTCACTCAGCGGGACAGACAGGCAGCATCTCTGGAGAGAAGCAATGGGTGGGTTTTGCGGCTCGAGAGTCGAGACCCTTATTCAGACAATGATTCTGAAGTCTCTTCTGATTTAGCTCTTAGGGCTAAAGGAATCAAGGGATATGGGGGGGGAAAAAGCAGGAACGGGGTACTGATTGGGGATGATCAGCCATGATCACATTGAATGGCGGTGCTGGCTCGAGGGGCCGAATGGCCTACACCTGCACCTATTTTTCCATGTTTCTATGTAAGTCTGAAGAAGGGTGTCTACCTGAAAAGTCACCTATTTCTCTTCTCCAGAGATGCTGCCTGACCCAGCATTTACTCCAAGCATTTTTGTGTCTGCTTTCAGTGAAATACTATGTTTTGCATGCAAGCCAGTAAAATCATGTGGCAGACCTCACTTAGACAGTATATTAGTGCTGCCACATTTTGGTGCGGTCCAGGCACTCACCACTCTGTGTAAAAAACCTTGCCCCGCACATCTCCCCACATGCTCTGGTGTTCATAGAAACATAGACAGTAGGTGCAGGAGGAGGCCATTGGGCCCTTCGAGTCTGCACCGCCATTCATTGTGATCATGGCTGATCATCCACAATCAGTAACCCGTGCCTGCCTTCTCCCCATACCCATTGATTCCACTGGCCCCTCGAGCTCTATCAAACTGTCTTTTAAATTCATCCAGTGAATAGGCCTCCACTGCTTTCTGAAATTCCACAAATTCACAACTCTCTGGGTGAAAACATTTTCTCTCAACTCAGTTTTAAATGGCCTCCCCTTAATTTTTAGACTGTGCTTCAGCACAACACAACAACATGAATATAGCAGGCATGAATACAGAACAGATCAGTGTGTCCATATACCATGATATAAATATATAGACACATGAATAAATAAACAGATAAAGTGCAATTATACAGATAATGGTCTATTCATGATCAGAGTTTTGTTTCAGTTGAGTTTAATAGCCTGATGGCCGTGGGGAAGTAGCTATTCCTGAACCTGGACGTTGCAGTCTTCAGGCTCCTGTACCTTCTACCTGAAGGTAGCAGGGAGATGAGTGTGTGGCCAGGATGGTGTGGGTCTTTGATGATACTGCCAGCCTTTTTGAGGCAGCGACTGCGATAAATCCCCTCGATGGTAGGGAGGTCAGAGCCGATGATGGACTGGGCAGTGTTTACTACTTTTTGTAGTCTTTTCCTCTCCAGGGCGTTCAAGTTGCCGAACCAAGCCACGATGCAACCGGTCAGCATGCTCTCGACTGTGCACCTGTAGAAGTTAGAGAGAGTCCTCCTTGACAAACCGACTCTGTTAAACTTTGGTTACTTTGGTGAGGTGAGATGGGAAAAGATAGAATAGGAACTCAAGGGGTCATTTTGACACACAAAGGGTGGTGGGTGCATGGAACCAGCTGCTGGAGGAGGCAGGTAATATCGCAATGTTTAAGAAACGTTTAGACAGGTACATGGATAGGACAGGTTTAGAGGGATATGGGCCAAAACAGGTGGGACTAGAGTAGATGGGACATGTTGGTCGGCGTGGGCAAGTTGGGGCAAAGGGCCTGTTTCCGTGCTGTATGTAGCTTTGATGCTACAGTGTATCCTTGTGGTCCCTACACTAGAGGAAGCACATGATAACTCTGGAGAGAATGCAAAGGGGGGAGATTCACCAGGATGTTGCCTGGGACAAAGTGTTTTATTTATAAGGGGAAACGGGATAGGCTTGGTCTGTTTCCTTTGGAGCGGATGAGGTTGAGGAGAGATCTGATAGAGGTGGACAACATCATGAGACAGAGATAGGATAATAAGAATTAGGAGTGATTTAATATCAAGGAGGGGCAACTTTTTCCATTCAAGAGGGTGGTGGGTATATGGAACAAACGTCTGGAAGAGGTAGTTGAGGCAAGTACAATAACAACATTGAAAAGACATTTGGACAGGTTCCTATTAAATCATTCCACCCTCAACTTAAACCCACATCCTCTGCTTCTCGATTCCCCAACGCAAAAGACTCTGTGTGTTCACCTGATCTCTCCCCCTCATGATCTTAAATGTCTCTATATAAGGCATCATCCACCTGCGCTCCAGGGAATAAAGTCCTAGCCTGCCCACCCTCCCAGTAGCTCAGGCCCTTGAGTTCCAGCAACATCCTCGTTAATCTACTCTGCACGCTTTCAGCTTAATGGCATCTCTCCTATAGTAGGGTGCCCAAAACTGAACAGAATAGTCCATGCAGCCTCACCCCTCCGTGACTCCTGGTGCTAGAAACACCCCCCCCACCCGCACAGTCAGTCTGAAGAAGGGTCCCGACCCAAAACGTCACCAATCCATGTTCTCCAGAGATGATGCCTGACCCTCAGAGTTATTCCAGCAGTTTGTGTCTTCTGCTATGCATTGTATATACAGCTTTGGGGCATAGCACGAGCTTTCTCCCTCATCCTCCTCCGCATTCAGTCTAAAGAAGCACCCCGACCTGAAACATCACCTACCCATTTTCTCCTGAGATACACACAAAATGCTGGAGCAAACTCAGCGGGACAAGGCAGCATCTCCGGAGAGAAGGTATGGGTGACGTTTCGGGTCGTGACCCTTCCTCGTACCCCTGAGATGATGCCTGACCCGCTGAGTTACTCCAGCACTTTGTGTCTTCTTTTCTAAACCAGCAGTTCCTTGCTACTGCATGCTCAGTTCCTGTCCGATCAAGGCAGGTATGCCGAAAGCCTTCTTCACCACCTGTCCATCTGTGACGCTATTTTAATCTCCCTTTTTCTCAGGTGGCTCTGGAGAGGGTCCAGAGGAGGTTTACAAGAATGATCCCAGGAATCAGTAGGTTAACCAATGATGAGCGTTTGTCGGCACTGGGCCTGTCCTCACTGGCGTTTAGAAGAATGAGGGGGGGACCTCATTGAAACTTACAGAATAGTGAAAGGCTTGGATACAGTGGATGTGGAGAGGATGTTTCCACTGGTGGGAGAGTCTAGGACTAGAGGTCACAGCCTCAGAATTAAAGGATGCCCTTTTAGGAAGTTGAGGAGAAATGTATTTAGTCAGAGGGTGGTGAATCTGTGGAATTCTTTGCCACAGAAGGCTGTGGAGGCCAAGTCAGTGGATATTTTTAAGGCAGCGATAGATAGATTCTTGATTAGTGCGGGTGTCAGAGGATATGGGTAGAATGGGGTTAAGGAAGGAGAGATAGATCAGCCATGATTGAATGGTGGAGCAGACTCGATGGGCCGAACGGCCTAATTCTACTCCTATCTCTTATGACCTTGTGACCTTGTAAGGCCTCCTGCGCCACGCACGGTACTTAATGTGACTTCCCCGGGTAGCCCAGAACATGGCCGTTGCTTCTGGGAGCCGTGTTACCCTGGGTTTACGGGGCAACGCGTCACCAAGCAGCCTTCGCCGAGAACACCTTCACACACGGAGGGTGACAAGGAGGAAATGGAGGGCAGGGCTGCATGCATCAAAGGTGGACTAAGCAAGCACCACTGCCTTTGAAGCCCTAAGCCCGAGCTGAGTCCAAAGCTCCTCTCCACAGGAGCCGTTGATTCACCAGGTGCTTGCCAAAGTCTATTTGTACTTCTTAAGGCCTCCCGTGGCTGTGGCCTTGAGGTGTTGAGCAAAGGGAGGCTGCTGCTCAGCGGGGAGTGAGTTCAGTCCCCACTACAGGAAGGATGTGGAGGCTTTGGACAGGGTGCAGAGGTGGTTGGTCACAACGCTGCCTGTATTAGCGGGCATTAGCTACGGGGAGAGGTTGGCCAGACTTGGATAGTTCTCTCTGGAGTGCCGGTGGGTTGAGGGGAACCTTGATAAATGTCTATACATTTCTCAGAGGCATAGATAGGGTAGACCCTTTTAGGGTCAGCACCTTTTTCATATTCTGCCTGAGCTGCGGCGTTACTCCAGTACTTTCTGTCTTCTTTTCTAAACCAGCATCTGCAGTTCCTTGCTGCTACATTTACTAGAATGTTGCCTGGGTTTCAACAACTAAGTTACAGAGAAAGGTTGAATAAGTTAGATCTTTATTCTCTGGAGCGCAGAAGGTTAAGGGGGGACCTGATAGAGGTCTTTAAAATGATGAGAGGGATAGACAGAGTTGATGTGGACAACCTTTTCCCTTTGAGAATAGGGAAGATTCAAACAAGAGGACATGACTTCAGAATTAAGGGACAGAAGTTTAGGGGTAATATGAGGGGGAACTTCTTTACTCAGAGAGTGGTAGCGGTGTGGAATGAGCTTCCAGTGGAAGTGGTGGAGGCAGGTTCATTGGTATCATTTAAAAATAAATTGGATAGGCATATAGATGAGAAGGGAATGGAGGGTTATGGTATGAGTGCAGGCAGGTGGGACTAAGGGGAAAATTTTTTTTGTTCGGCACGGACTTGTAGGGCCGAGATGGCCTGTTTCCGTGCTGTAATAGTTATATATGGTTATATGGTTACATGCTCAGTTCCTGTCCGATGAAGGCTGGTATGCAGATAGCTTTCTTCACCACCTGTCTACCTTAATCTATCAGATAGTATACAGATAATAATAAGTTGGGCCAAAGGGCCTGTTTCCACGCTATATGATTCTGTGACTATCAGCTACTAATACACATAAATACAATCGTCAAACTCCAGTACAACAGGTAGAGCAAAGGGGAAGACACAGAGTGCAGAATATAGTTCTCAGCATTGTAGCGCACCAGTTCCACAGACAAAGTCCAATGTCCGCAATGGGGTAGAGGTGAATCGGACAGTACCCTAGCTTATGGAAGGGCCGTTCAGAAGCCTGATAACAGAGGGGAAGAAGCTGTTCCTGAGTCTGGTGGTGCGCGCTTTCAAGCTTCTGTACCTTCTGCCGGACGGGAGTGGGGAGAAGAAGGAATGACCGGGGTGGGACAAGTCTTTGATTGTGTCGGCTGCTTTCCCAAGGCAGCGTGAAGTGTAGACGGAGTCGATGGTGGGGAGTCTGGTCTGTGTGTGTGTGACGGACTGGGCTACATCCACAACTCTCTGTGTAATTTCTTGCGGTGTTGGGCAGAGCTGTTCCCAAACCAGGCTGTGATGCCACCCGACAGTGTTGTTACTACGGAGCATCTGTAGACGTTTGTGAGACGTGCCGAATTTCCTCAGTCTCCTCTGGCAGCAGAGGCGTTGGAAACACGAGAAATTGCAGATTCTGGTTTACAAAAAAAGAGACAAAGTGCTGGAGTAATTCAGTGGGACAGGCAGCGTTTCTGGAGAACGTGATTTCAGGTCAGGCATTCCGACTGATTGTAACAGAGGTGTGAGTGGGTCGGCGTGGGCCCGGTGGGCCGAAGGGCCTGTTTCCGCGCTGTATCTCTAAACTAAACTAAACTAAACTAAGCTGCACATGATTATAAACGAGCCATTCGTTTAGTGCAAGATCAAATCCAGTAAAGTCCGATTAAAGATAGTCTGAAGTTTTCGAATGAGGTGGACGGTAGCTCAGGGCCGCTTCAGTATCCATCCAGACTATGGAGTGCAGGGGGCAGGGGTTCAGATTTCTGGATCATTGGGATCTCCTCTGGGGCAGGGGTGACCCGTACAAGAGAGACGGGTTGCACCTTATCTGGTGGGGGACCAACATCCTAGCGGGCAGGTTTGCTAAAGCTACACGGGTGGGTTTAAACTAGATTGGCAGGGAGGTGGGATCTTGTACAGGACATCCTAGAGGGCAGGTGAGAGGCTGGAAGTTGGTATGTAGGGTGGGGAGAGAAAGCTCAGTGGACAGACTAGGCAAGAGCACAGAGCAAGGAAGAACTGTAGGATTGGATTGCATTGATTTGAATGCAAGAGGTCAGAGGCGATGAAGTCGGGGCTGGGATAAGCGAGGGACAGGGACCCGTCATCTTAATGTTCCAGGGTGCAGGCGAGATAGAGGTGGGGTAAAAGAGGAGTTCATTGCAGTTCTAACTGAGGACAATACCATGGCTGTATCCCAAGATAGAACTCAATGGAACAGTGCAACACAGGCCCTGTAGCCCACAAGGTCCATGCTCAGTATGATGCCAAGTTAAACTAGTCTCCTCTGCCCTCACGTGATCCATATCCCTCCGTTCCCTGCATATCCATGTGCCGATCTAAAAGCCTCTTAAACACCACGATCGTATCTGCCTCCACCACCACCCCTGGCAGCGCGTTCCAGGCCCCCACCACCCTCTGTGTAAAATAACCTGCCCCCGCACATCTCCTTTCACGTTATAGCCATGTCCTTGGAAAAGACTTTGACACTTCCGTCCTTGGAAAAGGGTTCTGTTCAGACTGCAGAAGGGTCCTGGCTTGAAATGTCATCAGTCTGAAGAAGGGTCCCGACCCGAAATGTCACCTACCCATGTTCTCCAGAGATGCTGCCTGACCCACTGAGTTACTCCGGCACTTTGTGCCTTTATTTTGTGAACCAGCATCTACAGTCGGAGGTGGAACGTGTTTCTAGCTTCAGGTTCCTGGGAGTCAACATCTCCGATGACCTCTCTTGGACCCACAATACCTCTACTCTGATCAAGAAGGCTCATCAGCGTCTCTTCTTCCTGAGGAGACTGAAGAAGGTCCATCTGTCTCCTCAGATCCTGGTGAACTTCTACCGCTGCACCATCGAGAGCATCCTTACCAACTGCATCACAGTATGGTATGGCAACTGCTCTGTCTCCGACCGGAAGGCATTGCAGAGGGTGGTGAAAATTGCCCAACGCATCACCGGTTCCTCGCTCCCCTCCATTGAGTCTGTCCAAAGCAAGCGTTGTCTGCGGAGGGCGCTCAGCATCGCCAAGGACTGCTCTCACCCCAACCATGGACTGTTTACCCTCCTACCATCCGGGAGGCGCTACAGGTCTCTCCGTTGCCGAACCAGCAGGTCGAGGAACAGCTTTTTCCCGGCGGCTGTCACTCTACTCAACAACGTACCTCGGTGACTGCCAATCACCACCCCCCCCCGGACACTTATCATTATTTATTCAAATCATTTGCTATGTCGCTCTTCCAGGGAGATGCTAAATGCATTTCGTTGTCTCTGTACTATACACTGACAATGACAATTAAAATTGAATCTGAATCTGAATCTACAGTTCTCCGTGCCTCCATTGAACTGTATTCATGTATAGTATTATGTGGAATGCCACAAAGTGCTGGAGCAACTCAGCGGATCAGGCCGTATCGCTGGAGAACGTGTGGATAGATGATGTTTCGGGTCGGGACCCTTCTTGAGACTCCTAATGATCGGATTTGATCTTTTCACCGTACAGGTGACAATAATAAACCTGAAAGTCTATTATTAATTTCATTATAACGCTAAAACGTTAATAATAATATGTATTATTATTTATTAATAAACCTAAAGAAGGGTCTCGACCTGAAACGTCACCTATTCCTTTTCTCCAGAGATGCTGCCGGCCCGGCTGAGTTACTCCAGCTTTTTGGGCCTACAGTTTAAACCAGCATCTGTAGTTCCTTCCTACACTAAACGCAATGAAGATAAGGCACAAGATGCTGGAGTAACTCAGCGGGACAGGCAGCATCTCTGGATGAAGCTGAGTTGAGTTTATTGGGCATATGCCCAAGTGGAGCTGAAACAAGAGTTGGAGGCTCCACTGCCCCGCCACCTCCGAACAGACAGGGGATTCTTCCCGCTGTCAGGAATGTGGATTGCTGGCTTCACAGGCCACTGCTGATCCGTTCTTATTGCAAGGATTTGTCAGCAAACTCTTTATAGTGCAAACAGGGAGGGTTGAGGATTAGGACATCTGAGAGATGGGATGTGTATTGAGCGCACATTACACACCAGTATGCCAGACTGACCGAGGCTCGGGCAAGCTCTAACAAGGGCAAGGTTCTCCCGGCCCACGGCTCTTGCTCTGGGAACATTGAGTGCAAGAGTCGGGAAGCCGTGTTGCGACTTTGAATAAAATGTGGTTGAGAACATCGAGCGATACAGCGCAGGAACGAGGCCGTCAACCCAAGATGTCCGTGCTAAACATGGCATCAGCTTTTTTGTGTAAACCAGCTCTGCCTGCTCCTGATCCACATCCTCCATTCACCACACGTGCGGTCTAAAAGCCTCTTGAACACCACGATCGTAACTGGAAGCTTTCACCACCACCCCAGCCAGCAGTTCATTCCAGGAACTCACCACTAACCTGGCCCGCACATGTCTTTTAGACGTTGCCCCGCTCACCTTAAAGCTAATGTCAAGATTCAAGAGTGCTTCACTGTTATACGTCCCAGACAGAAGAAATACATTCTTATTTGCAGCACCACGACAAAAAATGGCGTTGACGTTTCCACACACGAGGGAAATGAAACATTCCCACCCTCTCTACGCCGCTCACAACTTTATGGACTTCCATCGGATCTCTCTTCAACCTCCCACGCTGCAGAGAAAACAATCCAGCCTTGGGCGGCACAGCGGTAGAGTTGCCGCCTCACAGCGCCAGAGTATGATCCTGACCATGGGTGCTGTTTGTGTGGAGTTTGCACGTTCTCCCTGTTTCCCCCCACATCCCAAAGACGTGCAGGTTTGTAAGTTAATTGGCAGCTCTGTAAATTACGCTCCCCCCCCCAGTGTGAACGAGTGTGAATGGGTGATCGATGGTTGGTGTAGACTCGGTGGGCCGAAGGGCCTGTTTCTACACTGTGTATCTCTGAACTAAACCTCTCCTTGTGGCTAAAACCCCTCTAATCCAGGCATCATTCTGGAAACAATGTAGAAAGAAGGAATTGCAGATGCTGGCTTCTAGTGAACCTGCTCTGCCTCTACAATATCGTCCCTGCAATGGGGTGAAGAGAACTGCGTACAATACCACAAATACCAGTCTCATAGAAAAGCTCAATGAAGTACAGTGAATAAACTGAAGAAGGCAGAGAGCAGAATATTTTTCCCTAGAGTGGAAATGTCAAAGACCAGAGGGCATCACTTTAAGGTGAGTTTAAAGGGGATGTGCGGGCTAGATTTTTTGCGCAGAATGGTGGGTGTCTGGAGCGTGCTGTCAGGGGTGGTGGTGGAGGCAGATACAATAGTGGCGTTTAAGCAGCTTCTAGATGGGCACGTGGATATGCAGGGAATGGAGGTATATGGATCACGTGCAGGCAGAGCAGATGCGCTTAACGGCATCATGTTTGGCTCGGACATTGTGGGCCGCAGGTCCTTTGTGTGTGCTGCACTGTGTATGTTCTATGGGCATTATCGCTCTATATAACAATATTGCTGAGGGTCCTGCCATTAACTGCATATGTTCATCTTCAAACAGGCACATGTTCGTCTGATGAAGGGTCTCCGACAATGTCTACGACGCGCTACGACCACCTACCTCCTTGTCGACATCAAGCTACCGACAACCGGCGAGCCATTAGGACGTCCACCTACGAACACACAGGCGACAACCTACGACAAACAAAGTCAACCTACGTCCACCCGTGACAAGCTACGACAAACAACGACCCCGTCGGCGACAACTGAAGACAATTCAGTCGCCGGTATCTGCTGCCGGTTGACGCAAGTAGTCGCCAATGGAATTCACCGAAGTCAGCACCCGGCAACAACCAACGTCACCTGGTGACAACCTGCATCATCCTGGCGACAACCTACGACAGAACCTACGACAGGAGAAGACAATCTACGTCAAACCCACAGTTGCCGAAAAGTTTCAAACATTTCAAAATCCAGCGGCGACAAGAAAAACGTTACGACTCTTTAGGCGACTTGAGGAGACGACTCACGACCGTACAGGCATCACCCCGCGACCACGAGAAAACAGCCTAGTCGCCTGTAGTCGCCGAATATATCACCTAAGTGGGACAGGGACTTTAAACTCCACCCTCGTATCTGCCTCCACCCCCACCCACATGCAGAGAGTTCCAGTGCCCGAGAACCGGGTTCGATCCTGACCTCGGGTACTGTCTGTGAGGAGTTTCAACGCTCTCCCAGACTGTTTATGAATCATTACACCGTGGCGCAGCGGATAGAGCCGCTGCCACACAGCGCCAGAGATCTGGGTTCGATCCCGGCCTCGGGTGCTGTCTGTGCGTGTGGAGATTGCACCTTCTCCCTGTGACCGGGAGGGTTTTCTCCGGGCGCTCCGGTTTCCGCCCAAAGATGTGCGTGTTTGTAGGTTAATCAGATTCTGCAACCTGCCCCCTAGTGTGAAGGGGGTGGGATGAGAAAGTGGGATAACACAGAATTGGTGTGAATGGGGTGATCGATGGTTGGCATGGACTCACGCTGTATCTCTAAACTAAACTAAACATGCGGAAGTAGGATTATACATAGAACTAGTGTGAACAGCTGATCGCTGGTCGGCGCAGACTCAAACAGCCGCAGGGCCTGTTTCCATGCTGTATCTCTAAATTAAACCAAACATAGAAACATAGAAAATAGGTGCAGGAGTAGGCCATTCGGCCCTTCGAGCCTGCACCGCCATTCAATATGATCATGGCTGATCATCCAACTCAGTATCCTGTACCTGCCTTCTGTCCATACCCCCTGATCCCTTTAGCCACAAGGGCCACATCTAACTCCCTCTTAAATATAGCCAATGAACTGGCCTCAACTACCTTCTGTGGCAGGGAATTTCACAGATTCACCACTCTCTGTGTAAAAAATGTTTTCCTCATCTCGGTCCTAAAAGATTTCCCCCTTATCCTTAAACTGTGACCCCTTGTTCTGGACTTCCCCAACATCGGGAACAATCTTCCTGCATCTAGCCTGTCCAACCCCTTAGGAAATTTGTAAGTTTCTATAAGATCCCCCCCTCAATCTTCTGAATTCTAGCGAGTACAAGCCAAGTCTATCCAGCTATTGACCATGGTGGGCCAAGGTGAAAAAGAACGAGTGCCAACACATCAAATGATTGGTTTGATTGTTAGAGAGCAGTTTACAATGGGAGGTTGATGAGCATAAAATAGACACAACATGCTGCAGTAACTCAGCAGCATCTCTGGAGAGAAGGAATGGGTGATATATCGGGTTGAGACATTGTCGTAGGGGGGGGGTGCCAGTCGCCGCTTTTTCACCGAAATCGCCCAAGTGGGACAGGCCCTTGAGAGACTTTTAGATAGACACATGGATATGAAGGGGATGGAGGGATATGGATCAGGTGCAAGCAGAGACAAGTCTCAGCATCATGTTCGGCACAGACATTGTGGGCTGAAGGGGCTGTACCAGTGCTGTACCATTGGCAGCAGGTGAAGTCAAAGCTAGTCCTTCTCTGATTGAAGTGCGGTGGTGTTAGCAACATGTTGATGTATCGAGCGGGATTAACACATGCAAAAGGCCGAGTGGTGTGAATAAGTATTTGCAGCCACCCACGCACACCTTCCTCATCCTTGGTTTGAAGTGCGCGTCTGAGGTGCGAAAAAAAACGCGCTGTTTTTAAAATGTTTGGTCAGTCAGGGAATACTCGTATGTTTAAATTTATAAAGTATGCGTTTCAGAAGACTATCGGCAACTGCAGTGGTGGCTCAAACTGAGACAAAGACATAGAGCCATATAGTCACACTGCATGGAAACAGGCCCTTCGGCCCAACAGTGCCAACCAAGATGCCCCATCTCCCCTAGTCCCATTGGGAGCCATGCATAGACGGTGGAGACAGGCCCCTTTGAGTATAGGAGTATAGGATTTGAGTATAGGAGCAGGGAGGTTCTACTGCAGTTGTACAGGGTCTTGGTGAGACCACATCTGGAGTATTGCGTACAGTTTTGGTCTCCTAATCTGAGGAAGGACATTATTGACATAGAGGGAGTGCAGAGAAGGTTCACCAGACTGATTCCTGGGATGTCAGGACTGTCTTATGAAGAAAGACTGGATAGACTTGGTTTATACTCTCTAGAATTTAGGAGATTGAGGGGGGATCTTATAGAAACTTACAAAATTCTTAAGGGGTTGGACAGGCAGGATGCAGGAAGATTGCTCCCGATGTTGGGGAAGTCCAGGACAAGGGGTCACAGCTTAAGGATAAGGGGGAAATCCTTTAAAACCGAGATGAGAAGAACTTTTTTCACACAGAGAGTGGTGAGTCTCTGGAACTCTCTGCCACAGAGGGTAGTCGAGGCCATTGGCTATATTTAAGAGGGAGTTAGATGTGGCCCTTGTGGCTAAGGGGATCAGGGGGTATGGAGAGAAGGCAGGTACGGGATACTGAGTTGGATGATCAGCCATGATCATATTGAATGGATGTGCAGGCTCGAAGGGCCAAATGGCCTACTCCTGCACCTAATTTCTATGTTTCTATGTTTGGCCCAACAAACCCACACAGACCAACATGTCCCTTCTACACTAGTCCCACCTGCGTGCATTTGGCACATATCCCTCTAAACCTATCCTACCATATACCTGGCTGCATGCTTATAGTTGCAATAGTCCCTGCCTCAGCTACCTCCTCCAGCAGCTCGTTCCATACACCCACCACCCTTTGTGTAAAAATGTTACCCCTCAGGTTTCTATTATATCTTTCTCCTCTCATCTTAAACCTATGTCCTCTGCTTTTCGATTCCCCTACTCGAAATACCCGGTGTGTTCCACTCATGATTTTGTACACCTCTATAAGCTCACTGCTCATCCTCCTGCGCTCCAAGGAATAGAGACATTGCCGGTCCATCCTGCCCATATCCATCAAAAGCTTACCTATTGATACACCTGACGAAATGCTGTGGAGAGGAGAGGAGGTGGAACGTGTTTCTAGCTTCAGGTTCCTGGGTGTTAACATCTCCGATGACCTCTCTTGGACCCACAATACCTCTACTCTGATCAAGAAGGCTCACCAGCGTCTCTTCTTCCTGAGGAGACTGAAGAAGGTCCATCTGTCTCCTCAGATCCTGGTGAACTTCTACCGCTGTGCCATCGAGAGCATCCTTACCAACTGCATCACAGTATGGTATGGCAACTGCTCTGTCTCCGACCGGAAGGCCTTGCAGAGGGTGGTGAAAATTGCCCAACGCATCACCGGTTCCTCGCTCCCATCCATTAAGTCTGTCCAAAGCAAGCGTTGTCTGTGGAGGGCGCTCAGCATCGCCAAGGACTGCTCTCACCCCAACCATGGACTGTTTACCCTCCTACCATCCGGGAGGCGCTACAGGTCTCTCCGTTGCCAGACCAGCAGGTCGAGGAACAGCTTCTTCCCTGCGGCTGTCACTCTACTCAACAACGTACCTCGGTGACTGCCAATCACCACACCCCCCCCCCGGACACTCCTCCCACAGGAAAAACACTATGTCTGTATATATGCTAATGTAAATATTTATTCAAATCATATTCTATGTCGCTCTTCCAGGGAGATGCTAAATGCATTTCGTTGTCTCTGTACTGTACACTGACAATGACAATTAAAGTTGAATCTGTATCTGAATCCGAATCGGGGTTGCCCACCTCGTCAGAGTGTGGATTTGTGAAGAGGGTCTGGAGAATGACGCAAGGGTCCTTGTCACGGTTCATCCTGAACAACTCCAGAACTGAGGTCCCTCTGATTTACGGGCTGTTCCCAGGGACACATTCGGAGACGGACATCGAGTGCTGCTGGAAGACCATCAACTCCGTGAAAGTTGGTCGGCCCGAAACTTGACCTCCATAGCGGAGCGAGATGTCCGTCGGGGAAAGTTGCCGACTGGCTCACTCCAGACTGCAGGAGTACGTGCTGAGGGACGCACTGAAACTCGGTGCAGCCAACGCCAAGGCTCGGTGGGGGAGGACCACAGTCTAGGGCCCTTCCGCTGCTGGACATTGGGGGGGATATCTGGTGGGGCCACCCCTCAAACAAGGGACAAGATATCACAACAGGCGGCCACCTGGGTAGCAAAGATGCTTTGTTTAAAGATAGGTACAAACACTATTGGGTATGACAACAGGCAATAGACAATAGACAATAGACAATACGTGCAGGAGTAGGCCATTCGGCCCTTCGAGCCAGCACCGCCATTCAATGTGATCATGGCTGATCATCCACAATCAGTACCCCGTTCCTGCCTTCTCCCCATATCCCCTGACTCCACTATTTTTAAAGGCCCTATCTAGCTCTCTATGAAAGCATCCAGAGTACCTTAAGGATAAGGGGGAAATCACAGCTTAAGGATAAGGGGGAAATCACAGCTTAAGGATAAGGGGAAATCCTTTAAAACCAAGATGAGAAAAACTTTTTTCACACAGAGAGTGGTGAATCTCTGGAACTCTCTGCCACAGAGGGCAGTTGAGGCCAGTTCATTGGCTATATTTAAGAGGGAGTTAGATGTGGCCCTTGTGGCAAAGGGGATCAGGGGGTATGGAGAGAAGGCAGGTACGGGATACTGAGTTGGATGATCAACCATGATCATATTGAATGGTGGTGCAGGCTCGAAGGGCCGAATGGCCTACTCCTGCACCTTTTTTCTATGTTTCTAACCTGCCCCCACTGCCCTCTGAGGCAGAGAATTCCACAGACTCACCACTTTCTGTGAGAAAAAGTGTTTCCTGTCCCATCAGACAATAATGAGCGTGTAGACGCTGAGAATGTTGGAAGAGTTTTGCACAACTTTTGTTTTGCAAATATCTTTTATTCTGAATAAAGTTTATTATTAAAAATGTTTAAATGTCTTTTAAATGTTGTTATAGTACCTGCTTCAACGACTTCCACTGGCAGCTCATTCCATTCAGCGACCACCCTCTGTGTGAAAAGGTTACCCCTCAGGTTCCTAGTACACTATGCACACTAGGGGCAATCTAACGAGGGTCAAGTCACCTACACACCCGCACGTCTTTGGGGAAGTGGGAGGAAACCTGAGCACCCGGAGGAAACCCACGCGGTCACAGGGAGAACATGCAAACTCCACACAGGCAGCATTCGAGGTCAGGGTGAAACGTGGGTTTCTGGCGTTGCAGGGCAGTAGCTACACCCGCTGCGCCACTGTGTTTCATTATTTACCAATTATAATATAATTAGCCAGGAAATGAATTCCCAAATGATCACCTGCGATTTAGTGGCTCACCTATGAGATTGAGCAATGCTATCCTACTAAGTGGAGGAACTCAGGGGGTCAGGCAGCATCTGTGGAAGGAATGAACATGTGACACTTCGGGTCGGGACCCCCTTCAGACCGCAGCAAAACGGCATCA
This sequence comes from Leucoraja erinaceus, assembly GCF_028641065.1. Classification (NCBI taxonomy): domain Eukaryota; kingdom Metazoa; phylum Chordata; class Chondrichthyes; order Rajiformes; family Rajidae; genus Leucoraja; species Leucoraja erinaceus. The sequence continues at coordinate 92,441,523 of NC_073381.1, forward strand.
TCTTTCTGTTCTCTCCACGGATATACTGCCTGACCTGCTGACTTCCTCCAGCACTCTATGGATTGCTCAATGTTTCAGCATCTGCAGTTCCTTGAGTCTTGTGGAACTTTCCCCCCACAGCTTTGAATAGTGGTGAGGAAGCGGGACCTCCAGGTTTAACCACATCGGCAGCAGAGTATCATCAGAGACCCACGCCACCCTGGCCACCCTCTCATCTCGCTACTACCCTCTGGAAGAAGGTGCAGCAGCCTAAGAACCGCGACCTTCAAGATCGAGAACAGCTTCTTCCCAACAACACTGCACAATACTGACTGTAAAGGGAAATTCATTTTGTTGTCCCTAATTGAGACAATGACAATAAATTTGAATACAATACAATACAACAACACATCCACCATCCTCTGTGTGTAACCGTTGCCCCTCAATCTCTCCCCTTAAACCTCTGTCCTCTGTGTCTTGATTCCTCTACTCCGAGTCAAAACTGATTATTTCCTTTGCTCCATAGATGCTGCCTCGCCCGCTGAGTTCCTCCAGCATTTTTGTCCACCTTCGATTTTTCCAGCATCTGCAGTTCTTTCTTAAACCGATTATTAATTTATTGTAGTCTCGATTATCTGCGTATTTATTGTGTTTACGGGTCTGCACAGCTGCAGCAAGTGAGGATTTCATGGTATTGGAAGGAACCGCAGGTGCTGGTTTAAACCGTAGACAAAAATGCTAGAGCAGGCAGCATCTCTGGAGAGAAGGAATGGGTGACGTTCTTCAGACTGAAGAAGGGTCTCGACCCGAAACGTCATCCCAGAGATGCTGCCTGTCCCGCTGAGTTACTCCAGTATTTTGTCTCTGTCTTCAGTAAGAATTTCATTGTTCCTTTATTGGTACTTATGACAATTAAATACTCTTATCTAGTTTTGCTAATCACCATTTGAAACGAGTATGACGGTCTTGTCCTCTCCATAGGGTCGTCTACTTGTGGGTCTGCAGATGTCTGTAGAGGCCGATCCGTGATCCACACACCTTGGTGCAACGTGGGCAGTGGAGACTAGCAGTGGTTGGTAGTTGTCGAGCCCCCTTTCTCTCTCTCCTTACGGTGCTGTCACTTTGTCTCTGCGACACGGCATAGTTCCGTTTCATGACGTGCAGCTCCTTCCTGCACGGATTTCCTCCAGGAGCGCCTGTCCAGTGCAATGTGCTCCCAGCCTCTCGATGTGATGTGGAGTTTCTTCAAACTGTTCTTGATGTTGTCCTTGAAGTCCTTGTTGTCCTAGTCATAGAGTGTAGGAAGGAACTGCAGATGCTAGTTTAAATCGAAGATAGACACAGAATGCTGGAGTAATTGCGTACAGTTTTGGTCTCCTAATCTGAGGAAGGACATTCTTGCCATAGAGGGAGTACAGAGAAGGTTCACCAAACCGATTCCTGAGATGTCAGAACTTTCATATGAAGAATGACTGGATAGACTCGGCTTGTACTCGCTAGAATTTAGGAGATTGAGGGGGGATCTTATAGAAACTTACAGAATTCTTAAGGGGTTGGACAGGCTAGATGCAGGAAGATTGTTCCCGATGTTGGGGAAGTCCAGAACAAGGGGTCACAGTTTAAGGATGAGGGGGAAATCTTTTAGGACCAAGATGAGAAAAACATTTTTCACACAGAGAGTGGTGAATCTGTGGAATTCTCTACCACAGAAGGTAGTTGAGGCCAGTTCATTGACTATATTTAAGAGGGAGTTAGATGTGGCCCTTGTGGCTAAAGGGATCAGGGGGTATGGAGAGAAGGCAGGTACAGGATACTGAGTTGGATGATCAGCCATTATCATATTGAATGGCGGTGCAGGCTCGAAGGGTCTAATGGCCTACTCTTACACCTATTTTCTATGTTTCTATGTAACTCAGCGGGACAGGCAGCATCTCTGGAGAGAAGGAATGGGTGACGTTTTGGGTCGAGACCCTTCTTCAGACTGATGGTCTCAGGCAGAGGTCCCGAAGACAGACTGAGAACTGATGGTCTAAAGAAAGGTCTCGACCCAAAATGTCACCCATTCCTTCTCTCCAGAGTTACTCCAGCATTTTGTGTCTATCTTGCGAGTCATACAAGTGGTATGACTCTACTATTGCGACCATGTATGGTCTTTCTGTGGGCCCGATAGCACGCGACAAAAAGGCATTTCACTGCACTTTGGTACACGTGACAAAGCTGGTTGTGGCAGGGAGGTGCTTCATCTAAGATCCTATTCATTCAGGACACAGTGTGTGCCCATAGAGTGGTTTTGATTGTGTTTAAAGTTGAGCTTGTTCGCCCTTGTCCTGCTGTTGACCAGCTGTGTGTCTGCCAGAGAAACACAGCACTGTCTGGCTTAGCTGCTGTCTGAGCTGTCTATAGTCACAGACGGGGCTCGCATTAAACTGTTAAAAGCTCACCGTTAATCCGTCTGCGGGGGGGGGGGGGGGGGGCCAAAACCGGAAAAGCATGGGGATTTGGATGGAACTCCAACAGTGTCCGCGCTCCTCAAGGAATGTCTGATATATAGTGGGATCGAGGGGGGGGGGGGACAGGCACACACATCACAAGGAGTTTAATAAGAAGGCTCTTTTAATCTGCAATTTGAGAGGGAGAAGGTTAAATCAGAAGTGTCAGTGTTGCAGTTGAACAAAGGGGACTATGAAGGCATGAGAGGGGAGCTGGCCAAGGTCGACTGGAAAAGGATCCTGGCAGGAATGACGGTGGAACAGCAATAGCAGGAATATCTGGGCATAATCCGGAAGGCGCAGGATCATTTCATTCCAAAGAGGAAGAAAGATTCTAAGGGGAGTAAGAGGCGACTGTGGCTGACAAGGGAAGTTAGGGAGGGAATAAAACTAAAAGAAAAGGTGCATAACATAGCAAAGAGTAGCAGGAAGCCAGAGGGTTGGGAAATTTTCAAACAGAAGGTAAGAAAAAGGGCAATACGGGGTGAAAAGATGAAGTACGAGGGGAAGCTGGCCAAGAATATTAAGAAGGACAGTAAAAGCTTCTTTAGGTATGTTAAGAGAAAAAGAGTAGCAAAGGCAAATGTGGGTCCCTTGAAGGCAGAAACAGGTGATATTATTATGGGGAACAAGGAAATTGTAGAAGAGTTGAACAGGTACTTTGGTTCTGTCTTCACTGAGGAAGACACAAACAATCTCCCAGATGTACTAGAGGACACAGGATCTAGGGAGACAGAAGAACTGAAAGAAATTTGCATTAGGTGATAAATAGTATTCGGTCGACTGATGGGACTGAAAGCTGACAAATCCCCAGGGCCTGATGGTCTGCATCCCAGGGTACTCAAGGAGGTGGCTCTAGAAATTGTGGACACATTGGTGATCATTTTCCAATGTTCTATAGATTCAGGATCAGTTCCTGTGGATTGGAGGGTAGCTAATGTTATCCCACTTTCAAATAAGGAGCAAGAGAAAAAACGGGGAATTATAGACCAGTTAGCCTGACATCGGTGGTGGGGAAGATGCTGGAGTCAATTATAAAAGAAGTAATAACAGCGCATTTAGATAGCGGTAAAAGGATTGGTCCGAGTCAGCATGGATTTATGAAGAGGAAATCCTGCTTGACTAATCTTCTGGAATTTTTTAAGGATGTGACAAGTAAAATGGATGAAGGAGGGAGAGTGAATGTAGTGTATTTGGACTTTCACAAAGCCTTTGATAAGGTCCCACACAGGAGATTAATGGGCAAAATTAGACCATATGGTACTGGGGGTAGGGTATTGACATGGATAGAGAATTGGATGGCAGACAGGAGTAAAGAGGTCCTTCTGCAGTTGTACAGGGCCCTGGTGAGACCACATCTGGAGTATTGTGTGCAGTTTTGGTCTGCTAATTTGAGGAAGGACATCCTTGCTATTGAGGCAGTGCAGCGTAGATTCACCAGGTTAATCCCCGGGATGGCGGGACTGTCATATGAGGAAAGATTGGAAAGACTGGGCTTGCTTTCACTGGAGTTTAGAAGAATGAGAGGGGATCTTATAGAAACGTATAAAATTATAAAAGGACTGGACAAGCTAGATGCAGGATAAATGTTCTCAATGTTGGGCGAGTCCAGAATCAGGGGCCACAGTCTTAGAATAAAGTGGAGGCCATTTAAAACTGAGTTGAGAACAAAACCTTTTCACCCAGAGAGTTGTGAATTTGTGGAATTCTAGGGGCTAGCGGAGTCAGGGGATATGGGGAGAAGGCAGGCATGGGTTATTGATTGTGGATGATCAGCCATGGTCACAATGAATGGCGGTGCAGGCTCGAAGGGCCAAATGGCCTCCTCCTACACATATTTTCTATGTTTCTATGAACCAAAACGTCACCCATTCCTTCTCTCCAGAGACGCTGCCTGTCCCGCTGAGTTACTCCAGCAATTTGTGTCTGGAGTTTAAGAGACCCCTGTATCCATGTGCATATCTAAAAGCCCTTGAAACGCCACTATCGTATCTGCCTCCTTCCACCACCCCTGGCAGCACGTCCCAGGCATTCACTCCTTTGGACTTCAGATACAGCGCAGAAACAGGCCCTCTGGCCCACCAAGACCGTGCCGACCAGGGATTACCCCGTACACTAACACTATCCTACACACTAGGAACAATTCAACAATTTTACCGAAGGCAATTAATCTCCAAACCTGAGATGGACAGAAGTTGGAGTAACTCAGTGGCTTCAGGCGGCATCTCTGGGGAAAAGGAATAGAAACATAGAAAATAGGTGCAGGAGTAGGCCATTCGGCCCTTCGAGCCTGCACCGCCATTCAATATGATCATGGCTGATCATCCAAATCCCATACCTGCATTCTCTCCATACCCACTGATCCCTTTAGCCACAAGGGCCACATCTAACTCCCTCTTAAATCCAGCCAATGAACTGGCCTCAACTACCTTCTGTGGCAGAGAATTCCACAGATTCACCACTCTCTGTGTAAAAAATGATTTTCTCATCTCGGTCCTAAAAGACCTCCCTCTTATCCTTAAACTGTGACCCCTTGTTCTGGACTTCCCCAACATCGGGAACAATCTTCCTGCATCTAGCCTGTCCAACCCCTTACGAAATTTGTAAGTTTCTATAAGATCCCCCCACAATCTTCTAAATTCTAGCGTGTACAAGCTGAGTCTATCCAGTCTTTCTTTATATGAAAGTCCTGCTATCCCAGGAATCAGTCTGGTGAACCTTCTCTGTACTCCCTCTATGGCAAGAATGTCTTTCCTCAGATTAGGAGACCAAAACTGTACGCAATACTTCAGGTGTGGTCTCACCAAGACCCTGTACAACTGCAGTAGAACCTCCCTGCTCCTATACTCAAATCCCTTTGCTATGAATGCTAACATGCCATTCGCTTTCTTCACTGCCTGCTGCACCTGCATGCCTACTTTCAATGACTGGTGTACCATGACACCCAGGTCTCGTTGCATCTCCCCATTTCCTAATCGGCCACCATTTAGATAATAGTCTACTTTCCTGCTTTTGCCACCAAAATGGATAACCTCACATTTATCCACATTATACTGCATCTGCCATACATTTGCCCACTCACCCAGCCTATCCAAGTCACCTTTCAGCCTCCTAGCATCCTCCTCACAGCTAACACTGCCCCCCAGCTTCGTGTCATCCGCAAACCGTGGAGAGTTAGCAAATGGGTGATGTTTCCGGGTCAAAACCCTTCTTCATACAAGTATAAACCTCTAAACCTGCACATACTTGGGGTGTGGGGGCGAAACCGGAGCAACCGGAGAAAATCCACGCGGTCACGAGGGAGAACGTGCAAACTCCCTGCAGACAGCACCCATAGTCAGGATCGAACTCTACCGCTGCGCCACCGTGCTGCCGATTAGATTGGATTGGTGGGTTTCAGCTACAGGGAGAGGGTAGATAGGCTTGGATTGTTTTCTCTGGAACGTTGGAAGCTGAGGGAGACTTGATAGTACATAAGAGCCATAGATTGAGTAGGCAATCAGAACCTTTTTCCCATCGTGGAACTGTGCAACACTAGAGGGCATAGCTTTAAGGTGAGAGAGGGGAAAGTTTAATGGAGTTGTGCTGGCAAGTTGTTTGACACTAGGGGGAGTGGTGGGGCCTGGAACTGAGTGCCAGGGGTGGTGGTGGACAAAGATCCTATAGCAGAGCTTGGGATCCTCTGCTATAGGATCTTTGGTGGTGGAGGCAGATACGATAGGGTGTTAGAGGCTTTTAGACAGGCACATGGATATGCAGCAAATGGAGGGATATGAATCACATGTAGGCAGATGTACTATAACAACCGCAGGAGATGCAACACCTGTCCCTTTACCTCCCCCCTCGACTCCATCCAATGTCCCCGACAGTCTTTCCAGGTGAGGCTAAGGTTCACCTGCACCTCCACCAACCTCATCTACTGTATCCGCTGCTCCAGGTGTCAACTCCTGTACATCGGCGAGACCAAGCGCAGGCTCGGCGATCGTTTCGCTGAACACCTCCGCTCAGTCTGCCTTAACCTACCTGATCTCCCGGTTGCTCAGCATTTCAACTCCCCCCTTCCCATTCCCAATCTGACATTTCTGTCCTGGGCCTCCTCCATTGTCAGAGTGAGGCCCAACGCAAATTGGAGGAACAGCACCTCATATTTCACTTGTGCATCTTACACCCCAGCGGTATGAACATTGACTTCTCTAACTTCAGATAGCCCTTGCTTTCTCTCTCTCTCCATCCCCTCCCCCTTCCCAGTTCTCCCACCAGTCTTACTGTCTCCGACTACATTCTATCTCTGTCCCGCCCACTCCCCTGACATCAGTCTGAAAAAGGGTCTCGACCCGAAACGTCCTTCTCTCCAGAGACGCTGCCTAACCTGCTGAGTTACTCCAGCATTTTGTGTCTACCTTCTATTTCACCAGATTCTGCAGTTCTTTCCTAAACTAAACAATGTTCTCCAAATATGCTGCCTGACCAGCGTCTGCAGTTTAGACTTTACTTTAGACTGCAGCGCATTGCCCAGCAATCCCCGTACACTGGTGTTATCCAACACACTAGGAACAATTTACAATTTGCAGAAGCCAATTAACCTACAAACCTGAGTGTGGCAGGAAGCCTGGGCACTTGGAAAAAACCCACGTGGTCCCAGGGACCGCAATGACTGGATAGCACGCAACAAAAGCTTTTAGAAACATAGAAACATAGAAATTAGGTGCAGTAGGCCATTCGGCCCTTCGAGCCTGCACCGCCATTCAATATGATCATGACTGATCATCCAACTCAGTATCCCGTACCTGCCTTCTCTCCATACCCCCTGATCCCTTTAGCCACAAGGGCCACATCTAACTCCCTCTTAAATATAGCCAATGAACTGGCCTCAACTACCCTCTGTGGCAGAGAGTTCCAGGGATTCACCACTCTCTGTGTGAAAAAAGTTCTTCTCATCTCGGTTTTAAAGGATTTCCCCCTTATCCTTAAGCTGTGACCCCTTGTCCTGGACTTCCCCAACATCGGGAACAATCTTCCTGCATCTAGCCTGTCCAACCCCTTAAGAATTTTGTAAGTTTCTATAAGATCCCCTCTCAATCTCCTAAATTCTAGAGAGTATAAACCAAGTCTATCCAGTCTTTCTTCATAAGACAGTCCTGACATCCCAGGAATCAGTCTGGTGAACCTTCTCTGCACTCCCCCTATGGCAATAATGTCCTTCCTCAGATTTGGAGACCAAAACTGTACGCAATACTCCAGGTGTGGTCTCACCAAGACCCTGTACAACTGCAGTAGAACCTCCCTGCTCCTATACTCAAATCCTTTTGCTATGAAAGCTAACATACCATTCACTTTCTTCACTGCCTGCTGCACCTGCATGCCTACTTTCAATGACTGGTGTACCATGACACCCAGGTCTCGCTGCATCTCCCCTTTTCCTAGTCGGCCACCATTTAGATAATAGTCTGCTTTCACTGTACCTCGGTACATGTGACAATAAACTAACCTGAAACTGAGGGAGAACGTACAAACTCCATATAGACAGCACCCGTCGTCAGGGTGAACACGGGTCTCTGGCGCTGTGTGGCGGCAACTCTACCGCTGCTCCACTGTGCCGCCCACATTCCGTGTATGACCCACCGAGCTACTGAAGAAGAGTCCCAGCCCAAAACGTCACCTGTCCATGTTCTCCAGGGATGCTGCCTGACCTGCTGAATTACTCCAGCACTTTGTGATTTGCTCAAGATTGCAGCATCTGCAGTTCCTGGTGCCACCACACCAACATGGCAGGCAAGGGTCACCGACAAGAGCCTGGGATCCCGGTCTTAGCACACCCAGGATCACCGAAATAGGAGCTGGCTGAGGATGAACTAAAGGTTCATGGCTCCTGAGGTGATGTTACAGAGCTGTACAAAATCATGAGATGAATAGATGAGTAGATGCAGAGTCTCTTGCCCAGAACTAGAGGACATGGGCTTATGGGTGAGGGGGGGAAAGATTTAATAGGAGCCTGCGGGGCAAATCTTTTTACATAAAGGGTGGTGGATGCATGGAACGAGCTGCCGGAGGAGGTAGTTGAGGCAGATACTATTGTAACATTTAGGAAACATTTAGACAGGTACATGGATAGGACAGCATAGGTTTACAAGGTTAATTCTCGGGATGGCGGGACTGTCATATGCTGATGGAGCAGCTGGGCTTGTACACTCTGGAGTTTAGAAGGATGAGAGGATGTCTCACTGAAACATATAAGATTGTTAAGGGTTTGGACATGCTAGAGGCAGGGAACATGTTCCCGATGTTGGGGGAGTCCAGAACCAGGGGCCACAGTTTAAGAATAAGGGGTAAGCCATTTAGAACGGAGACGAGGACACACTTTTTCTCACAGAGAGTGGTGAGTCTGTGGAATTCTCTGCCTCAGAGGGCGGTGGAGGCAGGTTCTCTGGATGCTTTCAAGAGAGAGCTAGGTGGGGCTCTTAAAGATAGTGGAGTCAGGGGATATGGGGAGAAGGGAGGAACGAGGTACTGATTGGGGATGATCAGCCATGATCATATTGAATGGCGGTGCTGGTTCAAAGGGCCAAATGGCCTACTCCTGCACCTATGGATATGGCTGAGCCATAGCGGGGAGGGGGGGAGATCTCAGGAGTACAAGAAGCCTGAGGATCAAAGGGTTCCCTAAATGGGTGTGAAATGGCCATCAACATGAACCTTAATCACATTTGAGTTGTTGTGTTGAGCCGAGCAGTGCTCGATCTCTCTCCCTTTCTAATGTAAACTCCGTCGACGGGTTTAGAGCAGATGCAACCAAATTTTATTATTCATTTCATTAAATAGTCTCACTGTAATGAGATTAACTTTCTTAAACTGTGGTACCAGGAACTGCACATGTTGGACTATCGAATAAAAACACAAATCGCTGAAGGAACACAGTGGGTCAGTGGAGGGATATGGACCAAGTGCGGGCAGGTGGGACTAGTGGAGCTGCGACATGTTGGGCAAGTTGGGCCGAAGGGCCTGTTTCCACACAGTATCACTCTATGACTCTATACAAGCAGAGGTTAGTTTATCAGCATCATGCTCGGCACAGATATTGGGGCCGAAGGGCCTGCTCCTGTGCTGTACTGTTCCACGTTCTGTAAGGTGAGTGCTGTGGGATTGTCTCGTCATTAGATCATCCGCATCCTGCGGTAGCTACACAGGTGGACCCAGCACTGAGCTACTCCAGGGGAAGCCAACCCTGGCACCCACTGACAAACCACCCAAGACCGCAATAAACTGCAGAGAGTTGTGGATGTAGCCCAGTCCGTCACACACACAGACCAGACACCCCACCATCGACTCCGTCTACACTTCACGCTGCCTCGGGAAAGCAGGCAACACAATCAAAGACTTGTCCCACCCCGGTCATTCCTTCTTCTCCATCCGCTCCCGTCCGGCAGAAGGTACAGAAGCTTGAAAGCGCGCACCACCAGACTCAGGAACACCTTCTTCATCTTAGCTAGTTTAGTTAGAGATACAACATGCAAACAGGCCCTTTGGCCCATCGAGTCCACGCCGACTGGTGATCGCCCGATGCACTAGTTGTATCCTCCACACTTGGGACACGCGAGTCGCGCCGAGGCGGCGCGACTCTGGTCAGCAGCGGCCTCTGCAGTCTGTCCGCGTTTTATTATTTTCTGTCTATGTTTTAATGTAGTTTTTGTTATTTTTTGTTGGGGTGTGTGTGTGGGGGGGTGAGGGTGGGGTGGGAGGGGGGGGGAAACTTTTTAAATCTCTCCCTGCACGGGAGACCCGACCTTTTCTCGTCAGGTCTCCGTTATCGTTGGGGCTGCAACGAGGAGCGGCCTCCAACAGGAAGAGACCGGGGACTCTGGTGCCGACGACTCACCTCACCGTCGCGGAGCTGGCCGAGTCCGGAGCGGGTGGAGCGGTGGAGGAGCGCTGCTGCTGCTGCTGCTGCTGCTGCTGCCCGACCGGAGAGTCGGAGGCTTCAACGGCAGGTCTGGCGGACGGCGGCACCGGGAGCCCGCGGGTCCCTGGAGGGAGACCGCTTTTCAGGGCTCTCGCAACGGCGACTTCTCCCGCCCGAGTTGTGGGGTTGAAGAGCTCCTGGAGCGGGGCCTACATCACTGCCCCGCGCGGCTTGGAATGGCCGCGGGACTCTGCGAGCGCACGCCGGGGGCTCTAACACCAAGACCCGGTGTGCGACCTCGCACCACCCGGCGTGGCTTTAATGGCCGCGGGACAATCGCCATCGCCAGCCGGGGGCTTTGACTTTGACTCTGACATCGGGGGGGGGGGGGGGAGAGTGCAGTGGAGAGATAAGTTTTTTTGGCCTTCCATCACAGCAATGTGATGGATGTTTATGTAAATTATGTTGCGTCTTGGGTCTATTTGTTTGTAATGTATGGCTGCAGAAACGGCATTTCGTTTGGACCTCAAGGGGTCCAAATGACAATTAAATGTGTCTTGTATCTTGTATCTTGTAATTTACAGAAGCCAATTAACCTGCAAACCTGCACGTCTTTGTGGAATGTGGGAGGAAACCCGAGCACCTGGAGGAAACCACGTGGTCACACGGAGAACGCACAGACAGCACCCGCAGTCAGGATCGTACCTGGGTCTCTGGCGCTGTAAGGCAGCGACTCTAACGCTGCACCACCAAACCGGTCAGGTATTAGGCTTCTGAACGACCCTTCCATAAGCTAGGGTACTGTCCGATTCACCTCTACCCGATTGCGGACATTGGACTTTGTCTGTGGAACTGGTGCGCTACAATGCTGAGAACTGTATTCTGCTCTGTATCTTCCCCTTTGCTCTGCCTATTATACTTGAGTTTGACTTGATTGTATCTATGTATGGCATAACTGATGTGTCTGGAGAGCTTGCAGAACAAAACTCTTCACTGTACCTCGGCACACGTGACAATAATAAACCTAGCGACTGCTAGCTATGGGTCTCACCCCACCGGGAGTCAACAGTGACTGGCATTGGCCCTGTACCTGCATAGACAGCAGAGAGATGGGAACGTAAGCCCAGTCCATCATACAAACCAACCCCCCCTCACAGATCAACTCCAACTACACTTCACTCTGCCTCGGGAAAGCAGCCTTCATAACTAAGGACCACTCACACCTGCTTATTCCTCCTTCTCCCCTATCCTGTCGGGCTGAATATGCCAAAGCTTGAAAGCACGAACCACCAGATTCAAGATGGGCTTCTGTGATCTTGCTTCTTGCTGTGATCGGACTACGGAATGGATGTATTCTCGATCTTCCAATCGCTGTGGCTCTTGTTGCACGTTCTGGCATTTTCCTCTTTGCACTAGCTGTTGTACTTGTACACGGCTTGATTGTACTCACGTACAGAACTATTTGACTAGGAGCTTTTCACTGGATTTCTTCCCCGCTGTTATCAGGCAATTGAACCATCCCCTCGACATCTAGAGTGTGGCCCAGACCTCCCATCTACCTCATTGGAGACAAGACACAAAAAGCCGGAGTAACTCAGCGGGACAGGCAGCAACGCTGGAGAGAAGGATTGGGTGACGTTTCGGGTCGAGACCCTTCTTCAGGCGAAACGTCACCCATTCCTTCTCTCCAAAGATGATGCCTGTCCCACTGTCCATGTCTAAAATCTGTGGTACACAAAAGTGCTGGAGAAACTCAGCGGGTGCAGCAGCATCTATGGAGCGAAGGAAATAGGCAACGCTTCGGGCCGAAACCCTCCTCTAAGGTCTGTAGAACTGGATTAAAATAAAATCGAAGCAAAATAATTCCTTCCACCTCTTCTGTTTGACTACCTGAGAAAGGGTCTGACTCTCAGTCTGTAGAAGGGTCTCGACCAGAAACGTCACCCATTCCTTCTTATCCAGAGATGCTGCCTGTCCCGCTGAGTTACTCCAGCTATTTGTGTCTATCTTCGGTTTAAACCAGCATCTGCAGTTACCTCATTGGACACCTTTGAGCTATCTTTACTGGGACTTTATCTTGCATTACATGCTGTGCCCTTTGTCTTTATCTGTACACTGTGAACGATGACTGACTATAGTCATGTACAGGTCCACCACTGATTTTCTGGCACCCTTGGTTCCAGGGTCTTTCTGGATTATCCGTTTTGCCGGAAACATCGGAGGTCATGGCCTCCGAGAGGTGTCCAACCGTACCAGAATAGTTAGTTAGTCCTGAGTCTCGTCCGTTTTGAGATATGGGCTTTTTACTGTGGGTGGGTAGGGGTCAATTTTGTTTCTAGGTCCCTATCCTGGTCGGTGAGGCAGCTTTTTCTCCAGGCTGCCCGTCGACCCGTCCTCGTGGCCTACCAGCGGGCTTGGAGAGCCGTTTCCTGGCGGGGACCGCCCAGCCCCTCGGCCTCGGTGGTGGCACAGCGCTGGAGCGCTATCGTGGAGCGGAGCGGGCGACGCTGGATCGCCGCGCTGGAGCTCCGGTGAGCTGTGACCGTCGAGTTCAACACCTCCAGGCTGCGGTTCTGTGGAGCGGAGCGGGCGGCGCCGACTCTAACACCGGGAGCCTGGGAGCTCCAAACCGGCGCGGCCTTGTCGGCTTCGGAAGCTGCGGCCTCCGGCTAGAAATCGGCCGTTCCAGGTGGCCCAGCCGCTGAGTGGACTCTCCCGACGCTGGGGCAACACCACCCGGTGAGAATGGCCAGGAACATCGGGCCTCCGTAGAGGCAATTGCGGTGGCCTCAATAGGCCTGACTTTGGGTGAACTTCGGGTTGGGGACTGGACATTGTGCCTTCCCCCACAGTGGTAACCATTGTGGGGGGTTGATTTTTTGTCTGTAGGTAATCCTGTTAGTCTTTGTCCAAGATGGCTGCCGTGAAGGGAGAGTGGACGCTGGCGCGCTTTAGCTGCCGCTGCTCTCTCTTCACATTGTGTTTTTGATTTTTTGTTTTTGGACTGAATTCTGTTTTTAATTTGTGTTTCTGTGATGTCTTTATTATTTATTTCATTCTGATTGTATGTTTTTTATTCCTGTTAATCTTTGTAAGGTGTCCTTGAGATGTCTGAAAGGCACCCATTAAATAACATTTATTATTATTATTATTATTATTAGAATGGTTGGCCTAGGTAGCCGGATACCGACCGACCACAAAGTTGGCTATGGGAACGGATCTGCCGGATTAGGCTTTATCTTGGAGTACCAGAGCCCCGGTCATCGGCTGCCCATGTCTCGATGAGGTTGAGATTGGTAGCCTCACCTGTCATAGGCACCACATTTTTGGGGGACTTGCGAGGATGGGGGGGATTTCAAGAGCGCTCTCGTAATTTTGTTTAAATTAAAGGAGGCGCCAGATCATCAGTTGCCAGAAAATCTGTGGCGGACCTGCCTAGTGTTTGTTTTGAAGTTGGGACACAAAAATGCTGGAGTAACTCAGCGGGACAGGCAGCATCTCTGGAGAGAAGGAATGGGTGACGTTTCGGGTCGAGACCCTTCTTCAGATCGCGCAACAAACGTTTTTAACTGTACCTCACCACACGTGACAACGATAAACCTAAACCAATAACGCCTGACAACGATAAACAAGTGGAAAAAACCCCAGTAGAAATGGAACAAAATCAAGAAACTAGTTTTATATTTATTTTTTTTTTCCACCCAATTTATAAAAACCCGCAAAGAAGAAGGACTTTGCCTCTGTCTGTCGGCCGAGAGCAAAGCCCAGCATTTGAGGTGCTGTATGTGGACGGAGCGAGCCACGGCTGCAGAGGATGAAGCAGGCGTTCAAACAATGCACAGTAGGGAGATGGGAGCAGTCGCCGCCCACACGCTGGTCCGCACTCACAATGGAGAGGCCCCAGGCGGCAGGGTCACCCAGGGGGGGGGAGTCGCATCTTCTCTCATTTCTTCCGGCCTCTGGCAGGCTTGGCAAAGAGCGAGGGGTCCATCTGTTCCCTGGACAAGCCCCTGACGGAGAACAGCCTGGCGGCACGGTCCTGCAGCGTGCCTCCACACTTCAAGCCCAGGCCCAGCAGCTCGTTCTTCAACCGCTCCAGCCCCAGGCCCTCCAGCTCCTCAGCCGAGTCACATGCTGTCCAGTCCTCCGGCCCTGCAGCCTGTGGGAGCGGTGGGGAGAGGGAGAGGGAGAGGGAGAGGGTGAGGTCAGATTCATCAAGGGAACAGGTGCTAACAATGTGCAGATCTCTTCAATCTCCACCAGAGGGCAGTGGATATCAAGCATAGAACTCAAGGGGTCAGGCAGCATCTCTGGAGAAAATGGATAGATGATGTTTTGGGTCAGAACCTTTCTTCAGACTCATTGCAGTAGAAAAATAAGACCCCCCCACCCCCACACTCTGCCCACTACAAGAAGGCTCCCGGCCCTTTAAGAATAAGGAGTAAGGCATTTAGAACAGAGACAAGGAGACACGTTTTCACAGAGAGTGGTGAGTCTGTGGAATTCTCTGCCTCAGAGGACGGTGGAGGCAGGTTCTCTGGATGCTTTCAAGAGAGAGCTAGATAGGGCTCTTAAATAAATAAATAGCGGAGTCAGGGCATGTGGGGAGAAGGCAGGAACGGGGTACTGATTGGGGATGATCAGCCATGATCATATTGAATGGTGGTGCTGGCTCGAAGGGCCGAATGACCTACTCCTGCACCTACTGTCTATTGACCCAAAACGTCACCTATTCATTTCCTCCAGAGATGCTGCCTGACCTGCTGAGTTACTCCAGCACTTTGTGTTTATCTTTGGTATAAACCAGCATGTGCAGTTACTTTCTTTTTGCACGTTCCGCTTTCCCACAATGACCATTCTGTTCTGGGCCTCCTCTATTGCCAGAGTGAAGCCACACGCAAACTGGAGGAACAGCAACTCATATTCTAGTTGGGAACCCAACGGTGTGAAGACTGAATTCTACAATTTTAAGTAAAATCCCCCCCCCCCCCATCTCCCTTCCAGCAAGAGGTACTGAAGTTTGAAAACACACACCTTCAGATTCATGGACAGTTTTTTCCCAGCTGTTATCAGGCAACTGATCCATCCTCTCACCAACATGTGAGTGGTCCTGACCTTCCATCTTCCTCACTGGAGAGCTGCTGCAAACTATCTTTAATCAGACTTTACTGAACTCTATCTTGCGTTAAGCTTTGTACCTTTGATCCTGTATTAGTACACTATAGATAGCTTGATTGCAATCACGGTGCACGTGACAATAATAAACTAAACAAACTCAATTCCCCCTGTCTCCCCTCCCCTGACCCTTTCTAGCAAATGTGGAGGGAATGTGGAGGGAGACATCGTTTCGAGTCAGGACCCCTTCTTCAGACGGTACAAGTTTGCTTGGTATGAGCTGCCCCCTGGTGGAGATGGGAGAGATCGCTCTCCATCGTCACCTTGAATCTACTGCATCTGGCCCCTGAACACCACTCGAGGACAGCTCGCTCACTACATTGAAAATTGGAGGAACAGCACCTCATATTTTGCTTGGGCAGCTTACACCCCAACGGTATGAACGTTGACTTCTCTAAATTCAAGTAACCCTTGCTTCCCCTCTCTCTTCATCCCTCCCCCTTCCCAGTTTTCCGACCAGTCTGACTGTCCCTGACAATATTTTATCTCTGTTTGCTTTGTTGTTACCTTCTCCCAGCTAACAATGATCCACTCTACACTTTCCTTGATCCGCATCCCCTTTGTCCTGTTTTCACACCTTACAGTTCCTTATCTATTTATCTCCCTCTCCCCTGACATCTGTCGGAAGAAGGGTCTCTACCCGAAACGTCACCCATTCCTTCTCTCCAGAGATGCTGCCTGTCCCGCTGAGTTACTCCAGCATTTTGTGTCTATCTTTGGTTTAAACCAGCATCTGCAGTTCCTTCCTGCACATATTTAACAGTCAGAAAAAATGGGCATCCATTGACTAACAAACAGTTTACCGGTTTGCATAGGTTTACCAGAATGATGTAGGAACAAGGAACTGCGGATGCTGGTGTACAAAACAAAGACACAAAGTGCCGGAGTAATTCAGCGAGTCAAGCAGCTTCTCTGGCGAACATGGGTACGTGACCTTTTTGGTCAGGACCCATCTTCACACATCACAATGGTCTGAGGGAGGGTCCTGACCCAAAATGTCACCTATTCATGTGTTGGAAGGAACTGCAGATGCTGGTTTAAACTGAAGATAGGCCCAAAATGCTGGAGTAACTCAGCGGGACAGGCAGCATCTCTGGAGAAAAGGAATGGGTGACGTTTCGGCTCGAGACTTCCAGTCTGATGAAGTGTCTCGACCCGAAACGTCATCCATTCCTTCTCTCCAGAGATGCTGCCTGCCCCGCTGAGTTACTCCAGCTTTTTGTGTCACCTATTCATGCTCTCCAGAAATGCTGCATGACCCAGAATGATGCCTTGATTAGATGGGATACGCTACAGGGAGAGGCTGGATAGATTTGGATTGTTTTCTCTGTAATGTCGGAGGTTGAGGGGAGAGATTATAGAAGTGTATAAAATTATGAAAGGTATAGATAGGGTAGATGGTCAGAATCTATTTGCGAGGATGGAGAAATCTAAGATTACAGGGCATACCTTTAAGGTGTGAGGAGCAACGTTTAAAGGAGATGTGTATGGGAGAAGGTTTATTTGTACATGGAGAGAGGTGAATGCCTGGAACACACTGCCGGAGATGGTTGTGGAGCCAGATACCAAGAGAACTTTGGATAAAAGGTCCGAGGGGCACAGAAGGTGATGGGTGTATGGAACGAGCTGTCAGAGAAGGTAGTTGAGGCAGCACTATAGCAACTTTAAAATACATTTGGGCAGGTATATGAATACGAAAGGTTTTGCTGGCAATTGGGACTATCTTCGATGGGGGACCTTGGTCAGCAAGTATGAGTTGGGCCAAAGCTGTCTGTTTCCGTGCTGTACGACTCTGGGGGGAAACAAAAATGGGGAAAAGCCAGTTGCCATTCACTGTTAGACCAGCGGCTTGGTGGCAAAGTGTGGGATTTTCTCGTCTCTTTTAGGACTTTAATTTTTTTTTAAAGCAAATCATTCCTCCCCGCCTCACAATGGTAAGTGTGCTCACAGCTTCTAACTTTCACCTGGCCAAGTACAACAGACAGAGCAAAGGGAAATGTCCAGAGTGCAGAATATAGTTATCTGGGGGTGGGAGGGGGGAGTGGGTTGTAATCCTGGGAGTCAGTGCGGTCCTACCAGGGGGCCTTACTTTCTGCGCCCCGGAGGTCGGCTGCGGGAGGTGCTCCTGGTGAACAAGGGCTGAAGAGGGTCGTGCAAGGAGAGTGAGGACAGCTCGCCGGACAACCGGGGTGGAGGGGACGGCTGCAAGGGGCCTTTGTGAACAGCTGCAACTGGGACTGTAACATAGCACCAAAATGGTGCCTGTTGTGTATGAACAAGTGGGCTCTTCTGTTCATTCTTCATTCGGTACTGACCGAGGGGGATGGCACTTATGTACAGGAATAGTCTTGCTGAGCTGTATGCAACAATTCCATTTCACTGCACCTGGCACACGTGACAATAAAATATACCACTGATATGGGGTGAAAGGGCCCATTTACATGATATATCTCCCCATGTCAAGGCATTCCCGAAGCACATGCGATATAATCCTTGGATTAGAGGCTATGAGCTACAGGGAAAGGTCGGACAGTCTTGGATTCTGTTCTCTGGAATGCCAGAGGATGCGGGGATACCTGACAGAGGGTATGAAATATAGATAGGGTAGACAGTCAGAATCATCTTACCGGGATAGGAAAAAAATTAAACACTAGAGGGCATAGCTTTAAGTCGAGAGGGGTAAAGTTTAAAGTGAATGCGCGGGACTAGTTTTTTTTTGCACAGAATGGTGAGTGCCTGGAACGCATTGCCAGGGGTGATGGTGGAGGTAGATATGAGAGTGGCGTTTAAGACTTTTCAATTGGCACGTGGATATGCAGGGAATGGAGGGATATGGATCACATGCAGGCAGATAAGAGTAGCCTTGGCCTCGTGTTCAGTACAAACATTGTGGCCGAAGGGCCTGTTTTGTTTAGAGATACAGCGCGGAAACAGGCCCTTCAGCCCACTGAGTCCACACCGACCAGCGATCCCCGCACACTAACACACTATCCTACACACACTGGGGACAATTTACATTTATACCAAGCCAATTAACCTACAAACTTGTCCGCCTTTGGAGTGTGGGAGGATACCGAAGATCTTGGAGAAAACCCACGCAGGTCACGGGGTGAACGTGCAAACTCCGTACAGACAGCACCCGTAGTCGGGATGGAACCCGGGTCCCTGGTGCTGTGAGGCAGCAACTCCACCGCTGAGCCACTGTGCCGCCCTGTTCTATGGATGCAGTGGGAAGAAATGAATAACGGCCTGACGCCCAACTTGCTCTTCACCTCTGCCTTACTGGCCTGCCGCAACAACACTCACTACAAAATGCACATTAGCACAGAGGGAAACTCGACAGCACCAACAATATGCAGCGGTGTCTTTTAATCCACGAGCCTGGAGTAAGAATATGCAACGTAGAACAGGAACAGGTCCATTGGCCCACAATGTCCATGCCGAACCTGATGCCAATTTAAACTAATCTCCTCTGCCTTCACATGATCCACACTCCCCCATTCCATTCACATCCAAAGCCGTCTTCAACACCACTGTCGGATCTGCCTCCACCACCACCAGCCCAGGCAGCCACCACCCTGTGTAAAAAAACTTGCCCCGCACATCTCCTTTAAACTTTGCCCCTCACATTTTAAAACTATGCCCCCTAGTCTTTGAGATTTCTTCCCTGGGATACCTGTCTACGTCCTTCCTCGTTGTATAATACTTAAATCAGGTCTCCACTAAATCTCCGGCGTTCCAGAGAAAACAATCCACGTCTACCCTGAAGAACATAGAAACATATAAAATAGGTGCAGGAGTAGGCCATTCGGCCCTTCGAGCCTGCACCGCCATTCAATATGATCATGGCTGATCATCCAACTCAGTATCCCGTACCTGCCTTCTCTCCATACCCCCTGATCCCTTTAGCCACAAGGGCCACATCTAACTCCCTCTTAAATATAGCCAATGAACTGGCCTCAACTACCTTCTGTGGCAGAGAATTCCACAGATTCACCACTCTCTGTGTGAAAAAAACTTTTCCTCATCTCGGTCCTAAAAGATTTCCCCCTTATCCTTAAACTGTGACCGGTACCGACGGACCCGAGACATCACCCGTCCATGTTCTCTCGGGAAGCCGTCTGGCCGGCTGAGTTACTCCAGCACTTTGTGTCTTTTCTGGTAATCCAGAATCTGTAGTTCTTTGCTTATAAATGATTTTTTTTTTAATTTGCTGCCATTCGTTTTCTTAAGAAAGCAACATTAGGCATAGAATGAAATGTAATTTAGAATGCAAAATATAATTGACCTGTAATCAGATTTAGTCAGAGCTACGAAGATATTGCGTCAAGAGAATTATAACGTTACCAGAAATAGCTGTAGACCTAAGTATTTCTGAACTCAGCAGAAAAGCTCCATATGCCCACCCCATCTCTGAAAAAGTTGCCCCCTAGTGTCCTATTAAATCTTGCCCCTCCCACCATTAACCTACAGTGCCCTCCATAATGTTTGGGACAAAGACCCATCATTTATTTATTTGCCTCTGTACTCCACAATTTGAGATTTGTAATTTAAAAAAAATCACATGTGGTTAAAGTGCACATTGTCAGATTTTACTAAAGGGTGTTTTTATACGTTTTGGTTTCACCATGTAGAAATTACAGCTGTGTTTATACAAAGTCCCCACATTTTAGGGCACCATAATGTTTGGGACACATGGCTTCACAGGTGTTTGTAAATGCTCAGGAATGTTTAAATGCCTCCTTAATGCAGGTATAAGAGAGCTCTCAGTACCTAGTCTTTCCTCCAGTCTTTCCATCACCTTTGGAAACTTTTACTGCTGTTTATCAACATGAGGACCAAAGTTGTGCCAATGAAAGTCAAAGAAGCCATTATGAGACTGAGAAACAAGAATAAAACTGTTAAGAGACATCAGCCAAACCTTAGGCTTGCCAAAATCAACTGTTTGGAACATCATTAAGAAGAAAGAGAGTTCTGGTGAGCTTACTAATCGCAAAGGGACTGGCAGGCCAAGGAAGACCTCCACAGCTGATGACAGAAGAATTCTCTCTATAATAAAGAAAAATCCCCAAACACCTGTGCGACAGATCAGAAACACTCTTCAAGAGTCAGGTGTGGATTTGTCAATGACCACTATCCGCAGAAGACTCCATGAACAGAAATACAGAGGCTACACTGGAAGAAGCAAACCACTGGTTAGCTGCATAAATAGGATGTCCGGGTTACAGTTTGCCAAGAAGTACTTAAAAGATCAACCACAGTTCTGGAAATGGGTCTTGTGGACAGATGAGATGAAGATTAACTTATTTCAGAGTGACGGCAAGAGCAAAGTATGGAGGAGAGAAGGAACTGCCCAACATCCAAAGCATACAACCTCACCTGTGAAACACAGTGGTGGGGGTGTTATGGCCTGGGCATGGATGGCTGCTGAAGGTACTGGCTCACTTATCTTCATTGATGATACAACTGCTGATGGTAGTAGCATAATGAATTCTGAAGTGTGTAGACACATCCTATCTGCTCAAGTTCAAACAAATTCCTCAAAACTCGTTGGCCAGCGGTTCATTCTACAGCAAGACAATGACCCCAAACGTACTGCTAAAGCAACAAAGGAGTTTTTCAAAGCTAAAAAATGGTTTTCTTGAGTGGCCAAGTCAATCACCCAATCTGAACCCCATTGAGCACGACTTTTATATGTTGAAGAGAAAACTAAAGGGGACTAGCCCCCAAAACAAGCATAAGCTAAAGATGGCTGCAATACAGGCCTGGCAGAGCATCACCAGAGAAGACACCCAGCAACTGGTGATGTCCATGAATTGCAGACTTCAAGCAGTCATTGCATGTAAAGGATATGCAACAAAATACTAAACATGACTACTTTCATTCACATGACACTGCTGTGTCCCAAACATTATGGTGCCCTGAAATAGGGGGGGACTATGTATAAACACAGCTGTAATTTCTACATGGTGAAACCAAAATGTATAAACATGGCCTTTATTAAATTCTGACAATGTGCACTTTAACCACAAGTGATTTTTTCTATTACAAATCTCAAATTGTGGAGTACAGAGGCAAATAAATAAATGATGGTACACAAAATTGCTGGAGAAACTCAGCGGGTGCAGCAGCATCTATGGAGCGAAGGAAATAGGCGACGTTTCGGGCCGAAACCCTTCTTCAAATAAATTATGGGCCTAAATAAATGATGGGTCTTTGTCCCAAACATTATGGAGGGCACTGTTCCTAACAAATGTCTTTTAAATATAGTTATAATTCCTGTCTCAACTACCTCCTCTGGCAGCTCATTCCATACACCCACCACCCTTCTGTGTGAAAAAGCTGCCCCTCAGATTCCTATTAAATCTTTCCCTTCCCACCTTAAACCAATGTCCTTCAGTTCATGACCCCCCCCCCCCCCCTTGTATTCTGTGTAATCACCCCATCTATTCCCCTCATGATTTCCCACCTCTATAAGATCACCCCTCATCCTCCTGCGCTACAAGGAATAGAATCCTAGCCTGCCCACCTTCTCCGTAAAGCTCAGCCCCTCGAGTTCTGGCAACATCCTCGTAAATCTTCTCTGCACTCTTTCCAGCTTGACGATATCTTTCCTATAGCTTCTATATTATACTCTGCTCATGATTTAAAAAATCTCTATAAATCAACCCCTCAAAACGAGGTGAAAGGAGGGGACGACAGAAGGAGTACAACTGGGGAGAATTTAAAAGTGAATGCTAAAGCTTCTATGTATGTGTTTTAAAGGAAATGGCTGGCGAGAGCAAATGTGTGTGACTTACAAATTGTTGCAGCACCATGTGCTTTTTTTTAAACGCATAGTTACATGGATAGTGTGTAGGAAGGAACTGCAGATGCTGGTTTAAACCGAAGATTAGACACAAAAAGCTGGAGTAACTCAGCGGGACAGGCAGCATCTCTTGAGAGACGTTTTGGGTCGAGACCCTTCTTCAGACATGGATAGGACAGGTTTGGTGGGATATGGACCAAACGCGGGCAGGTGGGACTAGTGTAGCTGGGACATGTTGCCAGTGGGCCGAAGGGTCTGTTTCAACGCTGTATCACTCTATGACCATATCTGGTCAGGCCACTTGCGTTTGCCAGGAATGTTGGCGGGGAGAATTGCACACTTGTTGTTGTTGCAGAGCTTGTTTGCTCCCAAATGGCTGCTTTCCACTTGGCATGCCAAAGTCAGGTCGGAATCAGCTGCCATCCATACGTCAGACTGCGTGCAAATGTCTACAGCCATTTATCAAACACCCGGCTGTGGGTGTGTATTGCAGCAACCCCAGGTTTAGACGGCGGTAATTCCCAAGCAGCAGGGGATGTGGATTGCAGACTTTGACAGGCCAACGATTATCTTCTCTGATTGCAGGATTTGCAAGTAGCCTTTATAATGCAAAGATCAGAGTCAACAGTCTCTAATACCGCGTGCATGTGTACAACTTTGCAAGGGATTCTGACTCCATCTGTTTAGTTGGAGGAACCATTTGGGGGGAGTTTGAGTACGCAAATTTCGGCAATCCTACGCAAATCTAACAGAGAGTTGTCACTCACTGCAGCCTGTTAGAGACACTAGAGGTAGAGAGGATGTTTCCAGTAACGAGAGAATCTAGGACAAGAGGGAGACAGCCTCAGAATAAAAGGATGCACTTTTAGAATTAAGATATCCGAGTTAGGATGGGCTGGCGTTGGAGAGCGTCGATAGGAGGTTTACAAGAATGATAGGTACACAAAAATGCTGGAGAAACTCAGCGGGTGCAGCAGCATCTATGGAGCGAAGGAGATAGGCAACGTATCGGGCCGAAACCCTTCAAGAATGATCCCAGGGATCATTGGGTCAACATATGATGAGCGTTCAAAGGCTCTGGGCTTGTAATCGCTGGAGTTTATTTAGAAGGTTGAGGAGGGACCACATTGAAACTTACCGAATAAGGAAAAGACTGGATAGAGTGGATGTGGAGAGGATGTTTCCAGTAATGGGAGAGTCAAGAACCAGAGGGCACAGCCTCAGTATAAGATTACAATAGACAATAGGTGCAGGAGTAGGCCATTCGGCCCTTCGAGGCAGCATCGCCATTCACTGTGATCATTGCTGATCATCCACAATCAGTACCCCGTTCCTGCCTTCTCCCCGTATCCCTTGACTCTGCTATCTTTAAGAGAGCCCTATCTAACTCTCTCCTGAAAGCATCCAGAGAATTGACCTCCACTGCCTTCTGAGGCAGAGAATTCCACAGATTCACAACTCTCTGGGTGAATGTCGTACCCGTAGAAAGAAGTTGAGGAGAAATTTCTTTAGCTAGAAGGTGGGGAATCTGTGGAATTATTTGACACAGCCGGCTGTGGAGGCCGTAATCAGATATTTTTAAAGCAGAGATGACAAAATTTTTGACTAGTACGGGTGTCAGCGATTTATGTGGAGAGGGCCGGAGGATGGGGTTGAGCGGGAAAATAGTACATGGCAGAGTAGACTTAATGGGCCGAATGGCCTAATTCTGTTTGTGTCTTCGGGTCTAACACCATAGGTTAGGTTTTGGTTTAGTATTATTACAATGTCAAGTGTACCCCGGTGCAGCGAAAATTTTTGTTTTGCATGCGATCCAATCAAAGGTGAGGGGAGAAAGATTTAACAGGAACCCGAGGCAGAACCTTCTCACACAGAGGGCGGTGGGTGTAAGGAATGAGCTACCAAAGGAAGTAGTTGAGGCAAGTACCATAACAACACTTAAAAGACATTTGGACAGGTACATGGATAGGAGAGGTTTAGAGGGGTATGGGCCAAATGTGGGCAGGTGGGAATAGTGTAGATGGGAGTATCTGGGCCGAGATGGACAGGGCGGCCGAAGGGTCTGGGTTCGTGCTGTAAGCTCTCATATCCCACAAAACTGGAGCTTCCTGGGGAAACTCAGGCAGTCACAGGGAGAACGTGCAAACTCCACACCGACAGCACCCGAGCACCACAGGCTGTGTTTTTGGTTGCACTACAGTCCTTTGTTTTACACTATTACAGTTACCAAAAATTACGCTTATTAATTTATTGTATTATTGATTATTGAATATTATCCGTGCGTTATTGCATTAATGGGCCTATTAAGCTGCAACAAGTAAGGATATGAAGACAATCGAGCCTACTCCGCCATTCAACCATGGCTGATCTATCTCTCCCTCCTAACCCCATGCTCCTGCCTTCTCCCCATAACCCCTGACACCCGTACTAATCAATAATCTGTCAATCTCTGCTTTTAAAATATCCACTGACTTGGTCTCCACAGCCCTCAAGATGATCACAGATTCACCACCCTCTGGCCAAAGAACAATCTTGCCTCTTGAAAATAACACCACAGTGTATGTGTACAGGTTGCTTCACGAAGATCCACACAGGGGCTAGATTCTCTCCCTGCTGAAGGCTTTAGTGATACAGCGTGGAAACAGCAACGTCCGCCCACTGAGTCCACACCGACCAGCAATCATCTCGTACACTAACACTATCCTATATACACCAGGGACAATTTACAAATTTTACCAAAGCCAAACCTGGAGTGTGGGAGGAAACCGGTGCACCCGGAGAAAACCCACCCAGGCAACGGGGAGAACGTACAAACTCCGTTATAGACAGCAACGGTAGTCAGGATTGAACCCGGGTCTCTCGCGCTGTGAGGCAGCAACTCTACCGCTGTGCCCTGTGCAAAGCAAGGAGAGTAGGAACTAGAAATTATTCTTTCATTCAACCAGCTTCTGAATCCATTCTAATATCTTCATCCATTCGAGCTATCTTTAATTGGACACAAAATGCTGGAGTAACTCAGCGGGACAGGCAGCATCTCAGGAGAGAAGGAATGGGTGACGTTTTGGGTCGAGACCCTTCTTCAGAAGTTTGGAAGTCTGTAGATCTGTTGAAGACATCTGAAGAAGGGTCTCGACCCGAAACGTCACACATTCCTTCTCTCCAGAGGTGCTGCCTGGCCCACTGAGTTACTCCAGCATTTTGTGTCTATCTTCGGTTTAAGCCAGCATCTGCAGTTCCTTCCTACACATCTTTAACTATGTCACAACCTGCCTCGCAGAGACTCAATCAGAAAAAAATGGGCATCCATTGATTAACAAACTCAGTAACTCAGCAGGTCAGGCAGCACCTCTGGAGAACATGGTACGTGACAATTTGTGTGGTGACCCTTCTGCAGACCTAAGATTTCATAGTCTTGTACAGTTCAACCATTGATTGAATACACTGAGTGTCACTAGCAACGTGTCATCTTTATTAACCTCACAGTCGTAAAACCTGATTATTTGCGACTGACTAATGATCAGGTTCCACTGTGTATATTTGAGCGGTTGGCAGTCGTTCTGAAGCTGTCATTTTCCTGTGGTAGTTTAATTTGCTACTTCCTAACTCGCTGCCAGCCATCTACGACCCTGCATTTAATTACTTTAAGGAAGAATGAAGTCTGGCAACATTAGCACCATATCCAGCTGACAAGTGGGCCGTGTTTGTGACTGTATATTGCACTCACTTTTGGCTCAGACATAGCTGGCTTCCTCCCATTCCAGTTCTTTAGCACGGGGAGCAGTTGAGGCAACAAGATGGATTCAAAGAGGAAACAAGAGAAGCACAGAAGAATGAAATAAGCTGAATGGTTTAGATTCAAGAGGGTGGAGTATAAAACTGGCAGACCAGATGACCAACTCGCACACTGACCACTCGTTCTGGATTCAACCCATACTATTTTGTCATTCTTCTTGCATACCAAGGCTGCATCGCAGATCTCCCAACCTACTTCGTTGCAGCCCTTGCACTTTTTATCTGCACTTTCGCTGTAGCTGTAACACTAGATTCTGCACTAAAATGCAGATACAAGACACTGCAGATGCAGGAATCTTGTGCAAAACACACGCTAGGGCAATGTCCGATTCACCTCCACCCCATTGCGGACATTGGACTTTGTCAGTGGAACTGGTGCGCTACAATGCTGAGAACTATATTCTGCACTCTGTATCTCCCCCTTTGCTCTACCTATTGTACTTGAGTTTGGCTTGGTTATATGGTATATCTGATTGGATCGCAGATCTCAAAACCCACTTTGTCTAAGCCCTTGGGCTCTTTTACCTGCACTTTCGCTGTAGCTCGCACACTAGGCGTGGCTTTAATGCAGATGCCGCGGGACAATTGGAATCTTTGTGCAAACACACGCTAGGGCAATGTCCGTTTTTCACCTCCACCCCATGGCGGACATTGGACTTTGTCTGTGGAACTGGTGCGCTACAATGCTGAGAACTAGATTCTGCACTCTGTATCTTCCCCTTTGCTCTACCTATTATACGTGAGTTTGGCTTGGTTATATGGTATATCTGGTTGGATAGCATGCAAAACAAAGGGTTTCACTGTACCTCGGTACACTTTTTGAAAATATAATAAACCTAAAAGGCAGGAGGAAGTCAGCGTGTCAAGCAGCATCTGGGGAGGGAAATGGACAGATGATGTTTTGGTCGGGTCCTTTCGTCAGACTAATCGGACAGGTGATGCTTCTTTAGACTGAAGGATCCCAACCCAAAACATTGTCTGTCCATTAACCCCACAGATGCTGCCTGACCCGCTGAGTTGCTCCAGCACCGGGTTTTGCACCATATTCTGCACTGTTTCTCCTTTGCACTACCTATCTTACTCACATAAGGTAGCGATTTGGCTAGAAAGCGTGTAAAACAATTTTTTTTTTCATGGTAATAATAATAAACCAGACTCAGGGAGCATGTCTGGAGAGAAGGAATGGGTGACATTCCGAGTCGAGATCCTTCTTTAGAAGGAGGTCTGAAGATCTGTAGCGGACATCTGAAGAAGGGTCTCGACCTGAAACGTCACCCATTCCTTCTCTCCAGACATGCTGCCTGTCCCGCTGAGTTACTCCAGCATGTTGTGTCTATCTTCGGTTTAAACCAGCATCAGCAGTTCCTTCCTGAACATATCTTTAATTGGACTTCACTGGACTTTATTTTGCACTAAACATTATTCCCTTTATCCTGTATTTGTATACTGTGGGCGGCTTGGATGTATAATTTTTCTGCTGGCTGGTTAGCACGCAACAAAAAAGCTTTTCACTGGATCTCGGTATACGTGACAATAAACTAAACTAAACCAGTATGTGACCCATCCATCCTCGAACGTTCCAGCCAGTGTAAGGAATGTGAGTGAGTGTAAGTGTTTATTAATTGGAAGAATCTTGCCCACCCTCCAAATGTGATGCAACAGATGCCCAATGTTTAATAATGCCCCGTCAATGCCAGCTACTGTGGGAATATACTGTCAATGCTAGTTTTGTAGCCGTAGGGATGGGTGGGTGGGTCACGCCTGATACAACAAGGCCTAATTAATGGCAGCTACTGTTGCACTGAAGATAGACATAAAATGCTGGAGTAACTCAACGGGACAGGCAGCATCTCTGGGTAGAAGGACACCTTCCCATTCCCACACAGTCTGAAGAAGGGTCTCGACCCGAAGCCTCACCCATTCCTTCTCCCCAGAGATGCTGCCTGTCCCGCTGAGTTACTCCAGCATTTTGTGTCTACCTTCAAGGAATAGAGACCCAGCCTAATCAACCTCTCCCTATAGCTCACACCCTCTAGTCCTGGCAACATCCTCGGAAATCTTTTCTGAACCCTTCCAAGCTTGACAACATCTTTCCTATAACACCACCTTTAAGATCAAAATCCAAAGGTAAGTCAGGGAAAACGAGAGAAGGATGGCAGAATGATGGCAAGAAATACACTGGCTTCTGTGATTACAAATTGCACAGTCTATGGGATGAAAGTTTACAACATATACATCATTGTTCATTAAACGCCAGACACTCTTTAATACAATTTAAAGTACTACACAGATTACACTACTCCAAAACAAAATTAAACAGAATTTTTCCAAATATCTCTCCTATGTGTGATAAATATCAATGCCTAGAAGCTAACTTAACTCATGCCTTAAACTGCATAAAAATAAAACAATTTTGGATGGATATTTAAAAAATTATCTCTGTAGCTGTTGACATTCAATTGGATCCTGATCCAAAACTAATAATATTAGGAATATCAGAACAAAGTATAAAACTCACAATAAATCAAAGATTTTTTCTTGATTATAGTATAATAAGTGGGAAAAAATTAATACAAACATTTTGGAAAAACCCAACAACCCCCACAATTAAAATGTGGATTACGGAAATGTCTGAGACCTTACATTTGGAAAGAATTAGACTTGAACTTCAAAAAAACGAAGGAGCTGATCATGGACTTTAGGAGGGCACATCATCCGAGGACGTACACTCCATTGAGGATAAATGGGGATCCCGTGGATAGGGTGAACTGTTTTAAATATCTGGGAGTCCACATCTCCGAGGATATGACATGGGCATCACACGCCTCAGCACTCGTGAGTAAGGCAAGGCAGCGCCTTTACCACCTCAGGCAATTAAGGAAATTCAGAGTGTCTCCGAGGATCCTCCAGTGCTTCTACGCAGTGGCGGTGGAAAGAATCTTGTCCGGGAACATTACCATCTGGTTTGGGAATTGCTCTGCCAGGACAAGAAGGCTCTGTAGAGAGTAGTTCGTTCTGCCGAACTCACTGTGGGAACTTCACTAGCCTCCCTGCAGGAACTATACATCAGGAGGTGCAACTCCAGAGCCAACAATATCATGAGAGACCCCTTCCACCCCTGCAACTGACTGTTCCAGCTGCTACGGTCAGGCAAACGCCTCCGTTGCCATGCGGTGAGAACAGA
Source organism: Leucoraja erinaceus (assembly GCF_028641065.1). NCBI lineage: Eukaryota > Metazoa > Chordata > Chondrichthyes > Rajiformes > Rajidae > Leucoraja > Leucoraja erinaceus. The sequence continues at coordinate 92,470,847 of NC_073381.1, forward strand.
GAGGTTGAGAAGGAGTTTATTCCCAGAGGCCATTCGGACTGTAAACGCCTATTTCACCAGGGACTAACTCTACTGAACGTTTTTCCTTCCATTATTTATTATGTAAAGGTATATGTGTGTTATGATTGTGTTTATACTTTGTTTGGTTGTTTGTCTTTTTGCACAAAAGTCCACGAGCATTGCCACTTTCATTTCGCTGCACATCTCGTATGTGTATGTGACAAATAAATTTGACTTGACTTAACTTGCTTCTAATAAAAAAATTAAAAAAAAACAAAAAACAAATTGCACAGTCTAGTCTGGTCCACTGTAGATATTTGCTGCGCTTTTGTTAAATGAGCCCATCTCACCGGACAGTTTGCAATTTCCACACAGCCTGGAAGGTGCCAATCAAACAAAATGGGTGTGACTTTGATGTTTGCACTCTTTACACACACTTTGTCTGGATGGCAGCTCCTCTATAAAAGCTCAGGGGCAGAGCGAGAGACAGAGACCAAGAGAGAGAGAGAGAGAGAGAGAGAGAGCGGGGAGAACAGAGAGACGAGAAAAAAAGAGAGGGAGAGTCGAGAAGAGAGACGCAGGAAGATCGAAAGACAGGACGGAAAAAAGAGAAAAGTGGAGAGTAGAGAGAAGAGACAAAAGTGACAGAGAGAAAGACAAAAGTGAGGCATAGGAGAGAGTGAGAAGGGAGGTAGAGGACAGCAAGTTAAGGGGGAGAGAGAGAGAGGGAGAGAGAGAGAGAGCGGGGTGAAGGTAGCCAGCATTTCCACCAGCAACAGGAGAAATCCTTGAACCCTGTTCCGTGATGGAGATGGGCAGAATCCACAAGAGCTGGGCTGTTATGCTGCTTGCCTTGGTTGTGTTGGCACTGCAGGTGGCCGCGGGGAGTGGCGTGTCCCACGAGGGCATTAAGCAGGCCATGCTGCGCAGGCTGGGGCTGAGCGAGGTGCCACAGATGGAGAAGAGGGACGTGGAGAAGGTGGTGGTGCCCCGGCACCTGCGTAACAAGTACATGTCCATGCTGCGGCTGCACAAGGAGAAGGAGAGGAGGCGCAGGGCGCTGCCCAGCCTGGCCGGCATACTGCGGGGAATTCCTGGCAACGCAGGTAAAGTGGGCTCGCTTGCACCCGTTTACTTTAGGAACTCTGCCACACCTCCTCCTTGCCCGCCATTCCCTGTGCCATCTGCGACCAAGACTGCCCCCGCCGTCCGTATCCCTACCCCTTGCCTCACCCTCTCCAAACTTTGGAACAAGCAACCGCAGACGCTGGCTTGCAAAATAAGACACATAGTGCTGGAGTCACTCAGCGGGTCAGGCAGCATCTCTGGAGAACATGGATAGGAAAATGTTTCCCTGATAGGTGATGTTTCATGTGAAGAAGGGTCCCGACCTGAAACATCACCTATCCATGTTCTACAGAGATGCTGACTGACCTGCTGAGTTACTCCAGCACTTTGTCCTTTTTTAAAAAACAACTCTGGGTTGGGGTGTGGATGGGCTGGCTTATTCTAGCAATGCAGCGAATGACCGGAGAGGCATAATTCCCCTCCAATGCCTCCGGCACTCACTAGAGTTAATGGAAGAGATGGTTTCATTATTAGGTCAGTCTGTGCCTAGTGGAAGTCCTGCAATGGATGGTGGCTAGAAGCCTAGGGTGTGCATTCTAGAAGAGAGGGTTTGGGATGGCAAAGGCTGGGTGGGTGATTCCCGTCACAGAAACTCGGGATCACTCTTCCCCAGGCTTGACACTGGGAGCATCGTTAACTCTGGGGCATATCCCATCGGAGGCTGTCCTGGTGAACGTACAATCAATTGTCCCACAGCATGTAACCAGGCCTTTCGGCCCAACTTGCCCATGCTGACCGAGATGCCCCATCTAAGCTAGTCCCATTTACCGGCGTTTGACAAAAGGTCAAAACTACAGGGCGTGGATTTAAGGTGCGAGGAGAGATATTTAATAGGAATCCGTTTTTCACACAGTGGGTAAATGGTGGGTAAATGGAAAGAGGAATCTGCCAGAGGAATCTTCACAGGCACAGGCAATAACAACATTTGTTATTGTCACACAGCATAGAAACAGGCCCTTCAGCCGACCAACATGCCCCATCTACACTAGTCCCACCTGCCTGTGTTTTGTCCATTTCCCTCTAAACCTGGCCTATCTATGTACCTGTGCAAATGTCTTTTAAATGTTGTTATAGTACCTGGCTCAACTACCTCCTCTGGCAACTCGTACCATACACCCACCACCCTCTACTTGAACTAGTCATGGAAATTACAGGAACAAGCACTCCCCGTGTCATCCTGAGGGAGAACTGGATAGACTTGGTTTATACTCTCTAGAATTTAGGAGATTGAGAGGGGGTCTTATAGAAACTTACAAAATTCTTAAGGGGTTGGACAGGCTAGATGCAGGAAGATTGCTCCCGATGTTGGGGAAGTCCAGGACAAGGGGTCACAGCTTAAGGATAAGGGGGAAATCCTTTAAAACCGAGATGAGAAGAACTTTTTTTCACACAGAGAGTGGTGAATCTCTGGAACTCTCTGCCGCAGAGGGTAGTCGAGGACAGTTCATTGGCTATGTTTAAGAGGGAGTTAGATGTGGCCCTTGTGGCTAAGGGGATCAGAGGGTATGGAGAGAAGGCAGGAACGGGATACTGGGTTGGATGATCAGCCATGATCATATTGAATGGCGGTGCAGGCTCGAAGGGCCAAATGGCCTACTCCTGCACCTAATTTCTATGTTTCTAACTGATCTCTATTGTATTAGCATGATTATTGTTTCAAAAATAAGGTTGCTCTTCTAGTTTATTTAACGTGTAATTGTTGCCATTTATCACCAATTTGTTGATAATGTTCATCGCCAACGACCCATTAAAGAATTCCAGGAGAATGGACTTTAAATATTATTGATTCAGAGTTATACAGCATGGAGACTGGCCATTCGGCCCAACACGTCCATGCTGACCAAAATTTGTACCTGAGCTTGATAGACACAAAATGCTGGAGTAACTCAGCGGGACAGGCAGCATCTCTAGATAGAAGGATTGGGTGACGTTTCGGGTCGAGACCCTTCGTCAGACTTTTGGGTTTCGGACAGGAACCTCTCCCATTTTGCGCCCATCTTCGGTGCAAACCAGCATCTGCGGTTCCTGCCCGCTCACTGAGTTAGAATCCATTTGCCTACATTTAGCCCATATCCCCAAATACGAGCCAGCAATCAACGATCTATTCACACAAATCCGAGATTAATCCCATCTTTATGTTGTTGGAGTCAGAGTCATACAGCACGGAAGCAGGTCTTCAGCCCAACTTATCCCTGCCGACCAAGATGTCCCATCTAAACCAGTCCCATTTTCCTGCGTTTGACCCATATCCCTCTAAACCTTTCTGACCCATGTACCTGTTCAAACGTCATATATCACTGTTAGAGAGGATGTCATGGTCCAGGGGTAAGTAGGAAGAAGGGTTTCGGCCCGAAACGTTGCCTATTTCCTTCGCTCCATAGATGCTGCTGCACCCGCTGAGTTTCTCCAGCTTTTTTGTGTAACCTCATATATCACTGTACCTGCCTCAACTACCTCCTCAGGCAACTCATTCCTCCTTTACATGAAAAGGTCGTCCACCAGGTTCCAATTAAATCTCTCTCCTCCCACCTTTTGCCCACTGTGTGCTCTCTAGTTTTAGACCGTGAATAACTCCATCACAAAGGCTGCTGTCTCACACTGTGTGAGATGCAGGTGAACCCGGAAGCCTTTCAAATACATGAACAAGAGGACACAGGTTTAAGGAGCGAGGGGGAAGATTGAATAGGAACCCGAGGGGAAACGTTTACCCACAGACGGTGGTGGGTACATGGAAGAAGACTCCTGACACAAAACGTCACCTATCCATGTTCTCCAGACATGCAGCCTGACCCGCTGAGTTACTCCAGCAGTATGTTCCTTTTTTTTTTGTTGCAAAAATTAGAATCTGCAGTTCCTTGTTTCTACTATGGATCAACCTGCCTGGAGAGGTAGTTCTGAGGAGAGATTGGAGAAAGGATCCTGAGGGAATGATCTTAGAGGCTTATAAAGCTGTGAAGGGTGCGGACAGGGTGGACTGGAATTTTTTTTGTTTCCCCCACGGTAGGAGAATCATGAACCAGAGGATATAGGTTTAGGATGAGTGGGGAAAGATGTGAAAGGAACGAGCTGCCGGAGGAGGTGGTTGAGGCAGTGAGTGCAATAACAACATTTAGCAAACATTTGGACAGGTACATGGATAGGAAAGGTTTAGAGGGAGGTGGCCAAATGCGGGCAGGTGGGACCAGTGTAGATGAGACGTTGGTCAGCATGGATGAGTTACATAGAAACATAGAAATTAGGTGCAGGAGTAGGCCATTCAGCCCTTCGAGTCTGCACCGCCATTCAATATGATCATGGCTGATCATCCAACTTAGTATCCTGTACCTGCCTTCTCTCCATACCCCCTGATCCCTTTAGCCACAAGGGCCACATCCAACTCCCTCTTAAATATAGCCAATGAACTGGCCTCAACTACCTTCTGTGGCAGAGAATTCCACAGATTCACCACTTTCTGTGTAAAAAATGTTTTTATCATCTCGGTCCTAAAACTTCCCCCTTATCCTTAAACTGTGACCCCTTGTTCTGGACTTCCCCAACATCCAGTTGGGCTGAAGGGCGTGTTTCCGTGCTGTGTGACTCCACAAGAGAGGGAGATGTTGATGGTGGACGTGTGATGTGATGTCTTCTCCCCAGACACGACGGGAGACGTGGTGTACGCGGACCCCACCAGGCAGAGGCTGGTGTTCGACATGAAGGGCCTGATCCCCGACAACAGCGAGGTGACCATGGCCGAGCTCAAGCTCTTCAAGAAAGGCGTGCGGTCGGCAGAGCTGCCCCCACGGAGACACGGGCGGCCAGTCACCAACGCCAGGGTCAGTGTGTACTGGGTCAGCACCCTGGCTGATGGCAGCAACACCTCCTCACTCATAGACTCCAGGTAAGGACACCCGCCCACCTCCTCCCCTTCCACCCACCTCCTCCACATCCGACATCCTTCTGTCTCCCGCTCACCTCCACCCTTTGTCAATGACTCCACCCATCCACCACTCACCCACCTCACCTGTATCCGCCTATCACTTGCCAGGCTTTAGCCCACTCCCACCTCCCCCTTCCAGCTTTCGTCTCCCTCTCCCCTCAATCAGTCTGAAGGAGGGTCCCGACCCAAATCTGTCCAATCCCTCCACGGATCGGATGCTGCCTGACCGACTGTGTTTTGCAGAAACAAGGATGCTGGCTTACAAAAGTGCTGGAGTAACTCAGCGGGTCTGGCAGCATCACTGGGTAACATGGTGAGGATCTTCAGAAATGTCATCTGTCCATGTTCCCCTGAGCAGCATAAGTGCCGTAATCCCCTACAGTGATAGGGCTGTACAGCAGAGAAACAGTCCCTTCAATCCAGTTTGACCATGTCGACCAAGTTGGCTTACTGGGAATGTACCATTTGCCTGCATTCAGCCCGTATCACTGGGGCGGCACAGCGACAGAGTTGCAGCCTCATAGCGCCAGAGACCCAGGTTCGATCCTGACTATGGGTGTTGCCTGTATGGAGTTTGTACATTCTCCCTGTGACTGCATGGGTTTTCTCCAGAGGCTCTGGTCTCCTCCCACAATCCAAAGTCGTACAGGTTGTAGTTTAATTGGCTTCAGTAAAAATTGTAAATTGTCCCTAGTGTGTAGGGGGGTGTTAGCGTGCAGGGTAATTGGTGGTCTGTGTGGACTCGGTGGGCCGAAGGACCTATTACCACATCGTATAGCTCTAAGTTAAAATAAACTAACTCCTCCAGCATGTTATGCACACCTAACACTCTTTAGAGTCATAGAGTGTGGTGACAGGCCCTTCGGTCCAACCAACCAACATGTCCCAGCTACACTAGGTCCACTTGCCCGTGTAGGGTCCATACCCCATCCAAACCTGCCCTATCCATGTACCCGTCTAACTGTTTCTTAAATGTTGGGATAGTCCCAGCCTCAACTACCTCCTCTGGCAGCTTGTTCCATACACCCACCACCCTTTGTGTAATAAAGTTACCCCTCAGATTCCTATTAAATATTTTCCCCTTCACCTTAAACCTATGTCCTCTGGTTCTTGATTCTCCTACTCTGGGTAAAAAAACCCTCAGTATTTACCCTGCCTATTCCTCTCATAATCTTATACACCTTAATAAGATCACCCCTCATCTTCTTGTGCTCCAAGGAATAATCCCAGCCTACTCAACCTCTCCCTGTAGCTCAGACCCTCTAGTCCTGGCAACATCCTCGTTCATTTTCTCTGCCCCCTTTCCTGCTTTGATGTTAAAATGTTGAGTAAAAAAGCTTTTTCCTATGGACTAAAAGAGCTTTCTCCTGTGGCCCCCACTCGGCAGGTTGGTTCCCATCCTGGAGTCTGGGTGGAAGAGCCTGGACGTCACGCAGGCAGTGCACTACTGGATGAAGAGCGCGGGGCTGCCCATGTACCTGGAGGTGTGGGTGGAGGCGGAGCGAGTGGGCCACTACGCCGCACAGCTGGCCAAGCTGGTGCACTTCGCCACCCAGAGCGTCGCCGAGCAAACACTGGGCAAACCAGAGCTGGTGCTCTACACCCTCAGCCAGGAGGAATACGGGTATGTCTGCACTCGGCCCCCTGGCCTAACAACTTCTTCAGTCCGAAGATGGGCGGCACGGTGGCGCAGCGGTAGAGTTGCTGCTTTACGGCGCCAGAGACCCGGGTTCCATCCCGACTACGGGTGCTGTCTGTACAGAGTTTGTACGTTCTCCCCGTGACCCTGTGGGGTTTCTCCGGGTGCTCCGGTTTCTTCCAACACTCCAATAACATACACGTCTGTAGGTTAATTGGTTTCCGTTTATAAAAAAAAGCGAATTGTCCATAGTTTGTAGGATAGTACGTGTGTATCGGGATCGCTGGTTGACGCAGACTCGATGGGCCAAAGGGCCTGTATCTCTATCCCCATTGTATCTCTAAACTAAACTAAAAAGCGTCCCGACGCGAAACGTCACCTATCCCCGTTCTCCAGAGATGCTGCCTGACCTGCTGAGTTTCTCCAGCACTTTGTGACTTAAAAAAAAAACTTATTTTGCCACTCACGTCACACAGTTTAAACTAAACTAAAGTGGCACTGAAACTAGACACAAAGCTCTGGAGTAACACAGCGGGTCAGGCAGCATCTAAGGAAAACATGTATGGGTGACATTTCAGCCCAGACACTTCTTCTGACATTGCCTGACCCGCTGAGTTACTCCAGCACTTTGTCTTTTTTATTTTTGTACATACTTGGATTGTTTTCGCTGGTGTATTGGAGACTTTGGTTTAGTTTACAGATACAGCGTGGAAACAGGCCCTTCGGCCTACGGTGTCCACGCCGACCAGCAACCCCCCATATTTTAACACTATCCTACACACACTAGGGACAATTTTTACATTTACCAAGGCAATTTACCTGTAGGCCTTTGGAGTGTGGGAGGAAACCGAAGATCTTGGAGAAAACCCAGGCGGTCACAGGGAGAATGTTAACTCCGTACAGACAACACCCGTAGTCAGGATCGCGTCCGTGTCTCTGGGGCTCTGCAAGGCAGCAACCCTACCGCTGCGCCACCGTGCCTGCCCACCTGATCAATGTATATACAATTATGTGAGGCAGAGATTGGGTAGACCGTCGTAACCCTTTTCAAAGAGTGGCAAATTCAAATGCTGGAGGACTTAGCTTTAAGGTGAAAGATACGAGGGTTAACATTTAATTTTGACACGGAGTGCCTGGAAGTGGTGGTGTTGGAAGCAGATATGATAGTGGCATTTAAGAGGGAATGGATAGGTAGGGAATGGAGTGATATAGACCATATGAAGGCAGAGGACATTAATGTAACTTGACATGTGGAAACAAGGCACTGCAGATGCTGGTTTACCAAAAAAAAGGACAAAATCCTGGAATAACTCAACAGGACAGGCAGCATCTCTGGAGTGCAAGGGCAGGTGACGCTTCCGTTCAAAACCCTTCTTCAGAGCAGAAGGGTCCCGACCTGAAATATCACCTATCCATGTTGTCCAGAGATGCTGCCTGACCCAGCACTTTGTGTCCCAACTTGGCATCATATTCAGAATGGACACTGAGAGCCAAAGAGCCTGTTCCTGAGCTGTAGTGTTCTAAGTATTTTCTACATCCTATATTGAACAATATAGTTATTGCCATTAAATAATATAAACCTAATAGGCGTGGAGCATTAGAGTCATACAGCATGGAAACAGGTCATTCATTTCAACTTACCCATGCTGACCAAGATGTCGCATCTACGCTTGTCCCACCTGCCCGCATTTGGCCCATATCCCTCTAAACCTTTCCTATCCACGTGTCTGTCTAAATGTCTTTTAAATGTTGTTATAGTATCCGCTTCACCTACCTCTTCTGGCAGCTCGCTCCATACACCCACCACCCTCAGTGAAAAAGTTGCCCCTCGGGTTCCTATTAAATCTTTCCCGACCTCACCTTAAACCTATGTCCTCTGGTTCTTGATTCCCTGCTCTGGGTAAAAGTGTGCATTCACCCAATCTATTCCCCTCATCATTTTATACACATCATTAAGGATCCTTTGGATTGTTAATGATCGAACGTGCAATTAAGCGTACATGCGCTTCGCTTATATCTCCACGCGCAACTCAGAAGCTCGTTTGATGTAAATAATGGAATTTGAAAATGTATATTTTTTACTATTTGCTTTCTTTTTCAAGTGAAACATAGTGATCTAATTTACTATCTCTGCATTAAGGATTGTCTGGATACTTTCAAGAGAGAGCTAGACAGGGCTCTTAAAAATAGCGGAGTCAGGGGATATGGGGAGAAGGCAGGAACGGGGTACTGATTGTGGATGATCAGCCATGATCACATTGAATGGCGGTGCTGGCTCGAAGGGCTGAATGGCCTACTCCTGCATCTATTGTCTATTGTCTATTATCACCCCCTCAGCCTCCTGCACTACAAGGAATGAATGGCATCATTTTTTGTTTTGAAAGTTTGCCCCATTAATTTACTACTTGGTGCAAACTCTTGTTACTTCTTCCAGCTCCTCCACCTTCATTTTGTTTAATCATCCAAAACAGTTTAAAACAGCTTCCCATTTCACCCAGTTGCAAACACATTGAAAATCAGTCAGAGGAAACCATGGAACAAAAGACTGAGACTTATATTTGGCGTGTCTGGCTTACCTCTAATTGGAATTAAATGTCTCCAAATTCACTAGAATGGGTTTTATGGATGTTAGACTCCAAGATCCCCAGTGATACAGATAACACAATCCTTAATGACCAACGCCTACCTTCTTAATTGTAAACAGACTTTGAGACGGCCAATACTCAAACTGTTCACAGTTTATTCCGGTTATCTGCAAGTACTACACGAGCAAATCACTCAACACCTTTTTCCTGACCATTTCAATCCACATTTTCATGAACGGAATCCACGCCTTTCTCTCCCGTAAATGTAAGCTATGTTTTTTTCCAAATCAGCAGGAGCCAGCTAGCAGCTGTTTTTTTGTTTTACACAAGGCTACAATCTAATTGCAAGGTATAAGCTACTCAAATCAAAGATACTATAGCGAGCAAGATAGATCACTCGACGAAAAAGACGTAGTACGGTTATGGGCAGATTCATGGGTCATTTTCAGCCCCATTTCCGTAACCAGCTTCCGTCTCCGCACCAAAGATCCCATAGGATAATAGTGCGGAGACGGAAGCTGGTTACGGAAACATCCTCGTAAAAATAAAAGTTGTTTGGGAAAAATCTTCTCCTCATTTTCAGAATTATAATTTATTAACACAAACTGTTCCCCCACAACGTTGATTACACTGCGAGTCGGGTCGGGTTACGGAAATGGATGAAAAAAAGGCCCACGTTCCGCTCCGTTGCGTACTACACGTCAGCCCATTGCATTTAGAAGGAGTGGTCTATCTTGCTTGCTATAGGGTCTTTGACTCAAATCTCCCATCCCTGCCATTTGCGATGAGATTAGTGTCTCTCTCGTGGGCCATATATATTACCCTATATTAGCCCGTGCATTCGTATCAAGGAGCTATTTCTGTGCAGAAATCAGAAAAAAAATTCAATTCATAGAAAATTTAATCTGTACCAAGTCATAAATTAATGTTTAAAAAATTCTGCCATGTATTCCTTGGTGCGCAGGAGGATGAGGGGTGATGTTAAAGAGGTGTATAAAATGACGAGGGGAATAGAGTGGTGAATCTCTGGAACTCTCTGCCACAGACGGTAGTCAAGGCCAGTTCATTGGCTATATTTAAGAGGGTTAGATGTGGCCCTTGTGGCTAAAGGGATCAGAGGGTATGGAGAGAAGGCAGGTACAGGATACTGAGTTGGATGATCAGCCATGATCATATTGAATGGCGGTGCAGGCTCGAAGGGCCGAATGGCCAACTCCTGCACCTAATTTCTATGTTTCTATAGGGTGAATGAATGCTTTATTGTCACGTGTGACGAGTCATGGTGAAATTCTTTGCTTACCCAAGGTATGCAAAGAGTCGCTACATAAGGGGCGCCAACAAAGTAACAAAGTATCTTCCCCATTTTGTTCTCCCCCTCCCCCTCCCTCTCTCCCAGCGGTCTCCCCACAGAGTGTACACTGAGATTTGTGGTGTTTAAAATTCATTGAACAGTACAGCACAGCAACAGGCCCTTCGGCCCACATAGTCCGTGCCGCTCGTGACGCCAAGTCAAATTAATCTGCCCTGCCTGCACATGATCTATGTCCCTTCATTCCCTGCACATCCATGTGCCTTTCACAAAGCCGCTTAAGCACCACTATCAGATCACATCCACCACCACCCCTGGTTCCAGGATAGACACAAAATGCTGGATTAACTCGGCTAGACAGGCAGCATCTCTGGAGAGAAGGATGTTTCGGGTCGAGACCCTTCTTCAGTGTGTTCCAGGCATCTACTGCTCTCTATGTGGAAAAACTTGCCTCCTTTAAACTTTGCCCCCTCTCACCTTAAAGCTCTGCCATCTGGTCTATGATATCTCCACCCTGGGGAAAAGATTCTGGCTGTCTGCCTTATCTATTCCTCACATAATATTATATACTTATATCAGGGCTCCAGAGTCTCTGAATTCCCAGGGAAAAGAATTCAAGTCTGTTCAACCTCTCCTTATTGCTAACAATCCCTAATCCAGTCATCATTCTGGTAAACCTCCTCTGCACCTTCTCCAAAGCCTCCACATCCTCCCTGTAATGGGGAAGAACTGCACACAACACTCCATTGTGACGCAAGCCAAAAAAATCATGTAAAGCTCCAGAATTTAATACTAACTACTCGAAGCAATTCAATACAGCCAAGAGATTTAGCTTTTAGTTTTAGAGATACAGCATGGAAACAGGCCCTTCGGCCCACCGGGTCCACACCGTCCATCGCACAGCCGTTCACATTTGTTCCATGTTATCTCATTTTCCCATCACTTCCTGCACAGCAGCAATCCACAGAGGCCAATTAACCTACAAACCTGCACGTACTGGGGATGTGGGAGGAACCCACCCACAGGGTCACTGGGAGAATGTGCAAACTCCGCACAGACAGTGGCATTGAAGAGACCTTTAGATAGGCACATGGACATGGAGGGAATACATGCAGGGGGTATGGATCCCGTGCAGGCAGAAAGGATTGGTCTTGGCATCATGTGCGGCACAAACATTGTGGGCTGAAGGGCCTATTCCTGTGCTGTTCTCTGTTCCATGACAGTGCCCGAAGTCAACATTGAACCTGTGTCTCTGGCACTGTGGGGCAGTGGTCCACTGTCTGTGCCAATTTGCTGCCCCACTGATCGCTTGTGACTGTGTTATCATGTCCAGGAGCGCTGGGAACTGTGGTGCGGAAGGAGGGGAGCGTGCTGTCTCTCCACATCCACTGTCTCCAGGCCTTCTCATCCACCCCTACTATACTACCTCCTGACTCTTGTATCAAGAATGATGTGAGCCGTGGTGTGGCTGGGTTAACGGTGGTGTCCTCTTGCTTTCAGATCGTCGGGGGACTGTGACGGGGGCCGGTCGCGCAGGAGCGGGGCCTGCTGCCGGCAGGAGTACTTCATCAACTTCCGGGAGCTGGCCTGGACCCAGTACTGGATCATCGAGCCTCCAGGCTACCAGGCCTACCGCTGCGTGGGGGGGTGCAGGCAGCCCCCACTGCCCTTCGTCTACGGGGAGAGGAGGTGCGCGGCGACAGAGAGCGCCTCACTGCCCGTCATGTACCTGGTGAAGAGGGGAGACTACACCGAGATCGAGGTGGCCGAGTTCCCCAACATGGTCACAGAGAGATGTGCCTGCAGTGTGGACAACCTCTCCCTCATCTAGGCCCACCTCGGGGGTACATTACCAGGCCGACCACACGCGTCGGTTAAATATCCGGCGCACAACTCAGAAGCACTTTTGATGTAAATATTGAATTTGAAAATGTATATTTTTTACTATTTGCTTTCTTTTTCAAGTGAAACATAATGATCTAATTTACTGTCTCTGCATCTGATGGCTGGAGTCTAAGTTCCTTTGATGGGAGGGCAGGTGAATACATTGTGGCAAAATTCCTCGCAATGCCATTCGAGCCACATCCATACATAAGACCATAAGACTTAGGAGCAGAATTAGGCCATTCAGCCCATTTGATCCAGGCCTATCTCTCTTTCCCTCTCAACCCCATTCTCCTGCATCCTCCATGTAACTTTTGACACCCTCACTGGTTGCTGAAAGAGATTGAGGGGCTTCAGAAACAAACTCTAATGCAACCAATAGATGCAAGGAACTGCAGATGCTGGTTTACTTTTTTTAAAAAGACACAAAGTGCTGGAGTACTCAGCGGGTCAGACAGGATCAGATGCTGCCCAGTTACTCCAGCATTTTCTGTCCAATGAAACCAGTCATAGTTTCTCTAAAAGAGTTTCCCCGAACACTTCGATCCGCCAAGGCCTCTCTCTCCTGGTTGCTCATTAATCATTTTAACTCCCCTTGCCATCCAATACTCTAATTTCTGTCCTGGGCCTCCTACATTGCCACAGTGAAGCCATGTGCAAACTGGAGGAACAGCATCTCACATGCCGCTTGGACAGCTTACAACCCAGTGGCATGAACATTGAATTCTCCAATTTCAAGTAATAACACCTCTTTCTTTCCCGTACAACCCCCCCCCCCCCCCCCCCCCCCCAAATCCTGGTGTGCACCCATTTCTCCCATACCTCAGTCGCCCTGTTCCTTGCCCCTCCTCGTACACTCATCTAACATCCCATATCGCTCATTTCCCTTTTATCCCCCACTTCCCACCCCCCATTACTTTTCATCCGTATCCTCACTCCAGCTTTACATTTCACCCCTCTCCACCCTGACACCCTTTTGTCTCCTTTGCACCATCACCGTTTGTCACTTACTCCACCCATCTGCTGGGCATCCCCTTTCACCTGTATCCACTGACCACTTGCCAGGCTTTGTCCTATCCCACCTCTCTTTTGCAGTCCCCCTCCCCCCCCCCCCCCCAGCCCCCTCCTTTACTACATCAGTCTGAAGAGGAGCACAAACCCAAAACATCAACTACCTGGTATAAGCTTATAAAGATATGAGAGTAGACAAAAGTGCTGGAGAAACTCAGCGGGTGCAGCAGCATCTATGGAGCGAAGGAAATAGGCAACGTTTCGGGCCGAAACCCTTCTCCAGACGGATTCGGTTTTCGGCCCGAAACGTCGCCTATTTCCTTTGCTCCATAGAAGCTGCTGCACCCGCTGAGTTTCTCCAGCACTTTTGTCTACCTTCAATTTTCCAGCATCTGCAGTTCCTTCTTGAACATAAAGTTATGAGAGTATAGACAGGCTTTTCCCTCGGGTGGAAATATCGAACACTAGAGCTTAAGGTGAGGAAAGGAAGGTGTAAATGAGATTAACGCAAGATTGTTTTTATATAGATTGGAAATGTCTGAATCATGCTGACAGGGGAGGTTGTGTAGCAGATACAACATCAACATTTAAGGGACATTTAGACTGACACGTGGGCAGATGGGATTAGTTTAATTGGACATCATGGTTGTCACAGACACACAATGGGGCATATGGCCTTTTCCTGTGCTGCACTGTACTGTTTGTCCCATCCATTCATTCCATGTTGCCTGACCTGCTGAGTTCCTCCTTTGGTCAGAGGGTGGTGAATCTATGGAATTCTTTGCCACAGAAGGCTGTGGCAGTCAAGCCAATGGATATTTTGGGGGCTGCAGCCTAACTTACTATCTTACTTATTATGTGCTGGGCAGCACAGTGATGCAACAGGTAGAGCCGCTGCCTCACAGCGCCAGTCACCTGGGTTCCATCTAGATCTCAGTGCTACCTGTGCGGAGTTTGCACGTTCCCCCTGTGACCGCGTGGGTTCCCTCCCAGTGCTACGGTTTCATCCCACATCCCAAAGACTTGCGAGTCTGAAGGCTAATTGGCCCTCGTGTGTTGGGAATGGATACAGCATACAGTTTTGGTCTCCTAATCTGAGGAAAGACATTTCTTGCCATAGAGGGAGTACAGAGAAGGTTCACCAGACTGATTCCTGGGCTGGCAGGACTTTCATACGAAGAAAGACTGGATAGACTCGGCTTGTACTCGCTAGAATTTAGAAGATTGAGGGAGGATCTTATAGAAACTTACAAAATTCTTAAGGGGTTGGACAGCCTAGATGTAGGAAGATTGTTCCCGATGTTAGGGAAGTCCAGGACAAGGGGTCACAGCTTAAGGATAAGGGGGAAATCCTTTAAAACCGAGATGAGAAGAATATTTTTCACACAGAGAGTGGTGAATCTGTGGAATTCTCTGCCACAGAAGGTAGTTGAGGCCCGTTCATTGGCTATATTTAAGAGGGAGTTAGATGTGGCCCTTGTGGCTAAAGGGATCAGGGGGTATGGAGAGAAGGCAGGTACAGGATACTGAGTTGGATGATGAGCCATGATCATATTGAATGGCCGTGCAGGCTGAAGGGCCGAAGGGCCTACTCCTGCACCTATTTTCTATGTTTCTAAAAACGCGAGAACGGGTGTGAACAAGTGGCCAGTGGTCAGCGTGGACTCGGTGGGCCGCAGGGCCTGTCTCCACGCTGCATCTTTCAGCCCAGGTAAAAATTAAGTCAGTGGGCATCGAGGGAATAGAATGACACCGCATATTATGGAGAGTTGTGATTAAAGGAGGTCAGTCATCACAGCCTCAGGAAAGCACAGAAGGCGATCCTGAAGACAAAGCCATCATCCAAAGTGGGGCAACATAGAACCAGTGTGAAAGGGTGATCGATGATCAGCATGGACTCGGTTTGCTGAAGGGTCGTTTTCCATGCTGTGTTTCTAAAACTAAAACCACACTTACAGGTTAGTGGGTCCCAGGTTTCTCCCCGCTGCTTAATTGGGTCACATTCGCTCCCCTCCAGTCTACAGAAACCCTCGCGGAATCAACAGAATTCTGAGAGATGTTCGTTGCATTCACATCCAGGAGAGGTCCAGAGACTATATCTTGTAGTCAAGACTCGCGTGAATTGACTGGATAGCATGCAGAACAAGCGCTTCGCTTTATCGACGTACATGTGACAATAAAAAAGCCAAAGCTAAAAAAACCTAAAGCAAAAAACCCTAACGCAAAAAAATCTAAAGTAAAAAAATCGAAAGGAAAAAAAGCTAAAGGAAAAAAATCTGAAGTAAAAAATCTAAAGTAAAAAAAATATAAAAGAAAAAAGCTA
Organism: Leucoraja erinaceus; assembly: GCF_028641065.1. Classification (NCBI taxonomy): domain Eukaryota; kingdom Metazoa; phylum Chordata; class Chondrichthyes; order Rajiformes; family Rajidae; genus Leucoraja; species Leucoraja erinaceus. The sequence continues at coordinate 92,486,642 of NC_073381.1, forward strand.
AAGTAAAAAAAAGCTAAAGCAAAAAAATCTAAAATTAAAAAATCTAAAATTTAAAAACCTTAAAGTAAAAACATCTAAACCAAAAAAAACCTTAAGCAAAAAAACTCTAAAGGAAAAAGCCCTGAAGCAACTAAAAAAAAGCACAAAAAATCAAAGCTACAAAAAGAGTGAAACCAATTTCCTTCAATCCTTTAACCTTATTTAGTTCCCAAGAATTTGTAGAGTAATCCTGCTCCAACAGTAAAACTGTCAGCACTGTCTCGCAAATCCAACCTGAGAAGCCCAACGAGTATCACAATCCACATAAGATGTGTACTTGCAGTGTTTACTCTAATCTCTCCAAAATGGATTTTTCCCACATGAAATACAAACTTGCTTTTTCAGTTCTGTGGTACGGGATTCCATTGCTAACATGCCCTGTGGCTGTGTTGTGGTTGATATACATCAGCACCACAGACCAGCTAACAGCAACGCCAACGTTTTATGTCGAATATAAAACGGTACAGCACAAGAACAGGCCCTTCAGCCCACAATGACCGTGCCGGATATGCTGCCAAGGCCATTTCGTATATACCTGCGCTTAATCCATATCCCTCCATATCCATGTGCCGATCCAAAAGCCTCTTCTCACACCACTATCATATCTGTCTGAACCACCTACGCTGGCAGTACCTTCCAGACACTCACCACCCTCTGTGGAAAAAAATCATGCCCGAGATGTCTCCTTAAACCTTTGCCCCTCACACCTTAAAGTTATGCCCTCTATTATTTTATTTTTCCATCCTGGGGAAAAAAGTTCTTTCAACACTATCTATGCCCCTCATAATTGTATGTACGACTATCGGATCTACCCACAACTTCCGACGTACTAGAGAAAACAATCCAACCTCTCCCTGTGGCCAGTACCTCCTAATCTAGGCAATATTCTGATCAACCTCCCATGCACCCTCTCCAAAGCCTCCACATTCCTCCTGTAATGGGGCAAATAGAAATGCACGCAATACCCCAAATGTAGCTGAACTAAAGTCCTATTATAATGCATCATGACATCCTGACTTTTATACTCAACGCCTCGACTGATGAAAGCAAGCATACCACATTCCACCATATCTACCCGAATGGCCACTTTCAGGGAGCTATGGACTTAGACCCCAAGATCCCTCTGTACATCAATACTGTTCAGGGTCATGCCATAAATCATATATTTTTCCCTTTGCATTTGACTTCCCAAAGTGCACCACCTCACACTTGCTTGGGTCGAACACCATTTAGCATTTCTCTGCCCATTCCTGTAGCTGATCTATCCCCCGATTTTTTAAATCTTGACAACCTTCCTGACAGTACACGACCCCAGCACATCTTGGTGCCATCTGCAAACTTACTAACGGACCCGTGTACGTTCACGTCTTGGCCATTTATATAGAACAGAAACGTCAGAGGTCTCGGCACAGATCCCTGCGGAACCACAGACCCCCAACCTGAATATTGTCCTTCCTCTGTCTTCTACCAGTCAGCCAGTTCTGAATCCATAGGACCAGGTCACTGTTAATCAATCCCATTAGCTAATTTGGTTAATTATCCATTTCCACAAATATGGGGGCACTATTTAGAAACATTTCCTGTAAATATTCAATTATTCCCCCCTCACTACATTTCTGACAAGGCGACAGGAACAAGATCTCTGGCCGATATTATCAATCACCACATCTTGAGCTGGACTTAAAGGCCAATTCAAACATCAAAGCGCTTAAAAACAATGTTGTTCCCCAGACGAGAAAACTACACCTTGATACCAGCTCACAATGCAAAGGGTCAAATGATAGAACGCAGCATAGTACAACCCAGGAGCCGGTTCTCAATGCCCATGCCAAACTTGATGCCTAGTTAAAGTGACCTCTGCCTGCACGTGATCCATATCCCTCCATTCCCTGCATATCCACGTGCCTGTCCAGGGGTGGTGGGGAATGGGATAGTGACATTTGAAAGGCTTTTGGATGGGCACAAGGATATGCAGGGAATGGAGGGATATGGATCACGTACAGGCAGAGGAGATCAGTTTACCTTGGCATCAAGTTCGGCACGGGCATTGTGGGCCGATGGTCCTGTTCCTCCTGCCTCTTCTGCGTTCTATTATAATTTGACCCTTTGCGTTGTGACCCTTTGCAATTCCTACCAGGCATCCACCACCCTCTGTAAATATCTTGCCCCATGTATTTGCGTTAAACTTCATCCTTCTCATTATTAGTCAGTCTCAAGTCCTGGCAACATCATTGTAGCTTCCATGCTCTCTCCAACATAGGAAAATAGAAACCTAGGTGCAGGAGTAGGCCATTCGGCCCTTCGAGCCTGCACCGCCATTCAATATGATCATGGCTGAGCATCCAACTCAGTATCCCGTACCTGCCCTCTCCATACCCCCTGATACCTTTAGCCACAAGGGCCACATCTAACTCCCTCTTAAATATAGCATGCCAACAATGGCATCTTTCCTAAATCAGGGTGACGTCAACAGAAATATGCTCCAAGTGCAACCTCACCAATGCCTTCTGCAATTGTCCCAACGTCTATACTACTTGCCTTTATTAACGAAGGCCAATGTGACAGAAGCCACCTTCACCACCCTATCCACCCACAAGGCTGCTCTCAGGGAACTATGTACTTGTGTTACTGTGTTCTACAACACTCCCCAGGGCCTTCAGTGAAAGTCCTGTCCTGGTTTGACTCCCTGGGAGAAAAATACTATTGCATAAAAGATTGAGGTCGATGTTCATGCCCCCGGGGTTCCCCAAACGGAAAAGGTGCTGTTCCTCCAATTTCCGGTCTAACAAGTTAGCACAGGAGACCCAAGACTAGAGGTCAGAGGCTCTTGTCTGAGAGTTGAGGGTTATTGCCTCGAGCGGAGGTTTCGGGAAACGATCGCCCAACCTCCGCTTGGTCTTAGAGTCAGAAAGTCTGACATTACAGTGTGGAAACAGGCCCTGAGAACGAGGGGCCCAACTTGCCCACACTCAGAAAGTCTTACAGTGTGTCCCACCTGCCCACATGTATTCTATACCAGTATCCCTCTATTAAATCTATCCCCTATCCATGTGTCCTGTCTAAATGTTTCTTAAACGTTGCGATGGTAAAATCTTATTAAAACATAAAAGGGCATAGAGCGGGTAGAGCTGCTGCCTCACAGTGCCAGAGACCCGGGTTCAATCCTGACCTTAGGTGATGGCTGTGTGGTTTCTGCCCAAATCCCAAAGACGTTTGGGTTTGTAGGTTAATTGACCTCTGTAAATTGCCCCCTAATTTGTAGGGAGTGGATGAAAAAGTGGGATATCATAGAGCTAGTGTGAATGGGTGATCGATGGTTGGCGAGGACTCGGTGTGCCGAAGAGCCCGTTTCCATGCTGTATCTTTCAATCAATCATAAGGTGGCAATGCCAGAGTGGATGCTGAATGTTTTCATCCTCGAAAGAATCTCAAACCAAAGGCTAGTTTCAAAAGAAGGGCCCAGTCATTCAAAACCAAGCAAGGAATTTCTTCTGAGGGAGGTGAATCTCTTCTGAGGGAGATTTTCTGGCACAGTGGGTAGTGGAGGCTGGATGTGTTTATTGTGGAGGTAGCTATAAAGTTTTGAAAGATCAAGGAAACTCAGGCCAGGGATAAATCAGGCATGACATTTTGAATCTGACGAAGGGTTTGGACCCAAAATGTCACCTATCCTTTTCTCCAGGGATGCTGCCTGACCTGCTGAGTTACTCCAGCATTTTGTGTCTATCTTCGGTGTAAACCAGCACCTGCAGCTCATTCTTACACATGACATAGTGAATAACTGGACAAGCTGGTTTATTCTGATGTACATGTGTGAGAAAGAACTGCCTGCAGATGCTGGTAAAATCAAAATGCAAAATGCTGGAGTAAGTCCCTGGGGAGAAGGAATGGGCGACGTTTCAGGTCGAGACCCTTCTTCTCCCCAGGGATGCTGCTTGTTCTGCTGAGTTACTCCAGCATTTTTTTTAAATTCATCTCATTTTATTTATTTATCTATCTATTTATTTAATTATTTGTTTACTTATTTTATTAGAAGCAATGTACAGTCGTAAAAACCACGGTATATAACATAATACATTTTGTGTACAGCTCGTTGTTTTAAATTTAACAACATAAAAATAATAGTTGCAAAAACAGAAGAAAGAAGAAGAGATGAAGGAAGAGAGTGATGTGTAGGCCCCAAAAGTTATCAATTGGTAGTTTGTGGATAGGTAGCGAGAAAGAGCCAATGGAGATGTAGAAAAAAAAAGATAAGCCCAGGAATGAAGAGCAAAAAAAACAAATATATATATATTTTTTTTTAATAAAAAAAAAAGAGAAAAGAAGAAGAAAAAGGGAAAAGAAGAAACAGAACAGAAAAGAAAAGGGATTTACCTACTTCATATCTTTCCACACCCCACACCTAGTTCTGAAACGGATAATTACCAGAGTTATGTTGCACCATATTAAACTTGTAATAAATCGATGAAAGGAGACCATATCTTTAAGAATTGCTCCAGCATTTTGTGCCTTCCTTTTACTCTGATCTACTATGGACAGTGTCGCTGGGGGCACAATGAACACTGCAGAGAGTAGTGCGTTCGGCCGAACGCACTATGGGAACTTCACTCACCCCCCTGCAGGAACTATACAACAGGAGGTGCAACTCCAGAGCAAACAAAAATCATGAGAGACCTCTTCCACCCCTGCAACGGACTGTTCCAGCCGCTGCGGTCAGGCAAACGCCTCCGTTGCCATGCAGTGAGAACGGAGAGGTTGAGAAGGAGTTTCTTCCCAGAGGCAATTCGGACTGTAAACGCCTATCTCACCAGGGACTAACTCTACAGAACGTTTTTCCTTCTATTATTTATTATGTAAAAGAATATGTGTGTTATGATTGTGTTTATAATTTGTTTGGTTGTTTTGTTGTTTGTCTTTTGCACAAAAGTCCGCGAGCATTGCCACTTTCATTTCACTGCACCTCGTATGTGTATGTGACAAATAAACTTGACTTGACTTGGTTTTGCACAATTATGGTCAGGTTCCCTTATATTACTGATAGTACAATTTATTGTGTTTATTTAGTGTATTATGGATGATTATACATTTATCTGCCTGTTATTGCATTAATGGGCTGGAAAAGCTGCAGCACACCACACCCTCCGCCCTACCATATATCTCCCCGCCACCATAATCAGCCTGAAGAAGGGTCCGAAGCTAACACGTGTCCGAATCGTGATTTCCAGAGATGCCGCCTGGCCCGCTGACTTACTCCAGCTCCTTGTGTCTTTTTTTTTTAAGTAAGAATGTCATCGTTCCATACAAGAGAACCCCGATTCAAGCCATCAGGAATTACTGTGATAATATCCCTCTAGACTCTGGTCCCTCGAGTACTTACTGTAGTCATTGGTGTGTTCCTGTCACTTCCTCCATCTGCCACCTGGTCCTTCATTTCTTTAGGACTTCCTCCAGAGATCTCCGGTGCAGGAGGTTCACCGTCTTGCCAGACCAAACCCTTTGCCTCCACTTCGTCACCGGCCTCACTCTGCTGAGCCAGGAGTGGTTCAGGAACGACGGGATCAGCGGCCGGTTTGGGAACGTCGGGACCAGCGCCGGGATCGGGAACGTCGGGATCAGTGCCTGCGGGATCAACGCTTATCTCAGGATAGCCGGGGTCAGCTTGGGCGCCAGGGTGGGCTCGGGAATGCCGGGGTCAATGCTGGGAACGCCAGGGTCAACACCGAGCTCGGGAATGTCGGGGTCTGCGCTGGGCTCGGGTACACCGGGATCAGTGATGGACTTGAGAACGCCGGGATCAACACTGCGCTCGGGAACGCCGGGGTCAACGCTGGGCTCGGGCTCTTGAGAACGCCGGGATCAACGCTGAGCTCGGGAATGCCGGGGTCAACGCTGGGCTCGGGAACGCCAGGGTCAGTGATGGACTTGAGAACGCCGGGATCAACACTGAGCTCGGAAATGCTGGGCTCGGGAATGCAGGGGTCAGCGCTGGGCTTATGAATGCTGTGCTCAGATATACTACAATGGACACTGGGTTTGGGCAGGCAGGGGCCAGGGCTGCTGCTGTCAGACACGCTGGTGCCAGCGCTGGACACGGCAGCACTCTCTCCCGCCTCGTCAACCACGACCTCCTCCACAGAGCCGTCGGAAGGGGACGAAGGGCCAGAGGAGCTGCTCCCAGCCGTACACTCCTCATCAGAGCTCCCAGGTTCATCCAAATCCTTCACACCCATCCTGCAAAAGCAACACAACACCAATGACACTTTATTCTTTAGTTCTTTCTCATTCACATTAGTTTATTGTCACAAACATCAGGATGCAATGAGATCCTTCTTCAGAAAGACAATATCTCCTGCCCTTCCCTCATCAATCCCCTTGGTGACCTCTTCAAAAGACTTCCAGATTTCTTTCTCCCTAAACAATCCATGCCTATTCTGCCCCTCAGAATCCCCAGCGACAATCTTCCCACCGCTGACATCAGGCACCTGTACTTCCATGGCGTGTCCTTGCTGTCGTTCTGAAATAAGGGCACCATGTTACCCACTCTCCAGTCTTCCCCTGTGGCTCATGATGATGCTAATATCTCCACAAGCCCCTCCATAATTCCCTCGGCAGCTTCCTATGTTCCGAAGATGCCCTTAGCCAGGCCCTGGGGATTCATCTGCATTAATGCACTTTAAAACCACCAATACCTCCTCTTTGGTAATTCATATAGTAATAATAATAATTTTAAAGAAAAAACTGCAGATGCTGGAAAAACTCAGCGGGTGAGGCAGCATCTATGGAGAGAAGGAATAGCCTACGATATGGGTCGTGACCCTTCTTCAGACTGATGTCGGGGGGGGGAGGGGCGGGAAAAAGAAAGAGGCGGGGACAGTAAGAGGTGATGACAGTGGGCTGCGGGAGAGCTGGGAAGGGGGAGAGGAAGGAGGGAGAAAGCAAGGACTATCTGAAATTGGAGAAGTCAATTTTCTTCCTGCTGGGGTGTAAACTACCCAAGCGAAATATGAGGTGCTGTTCCTCCAATTTGCACTGGGCCTCACTCTGGCAATGGAGGAGGCCCAGGACAGAAAGGTCGGATTCGGAATGGGAGGGGGAGTTGAAGTGCAGAGCCACCGGGAGATCAGGTTGGTTAGTACGAACTGAGCAGAGGTGTTGGGGTGAAGCGATCGCCAAGCCTGCACTTGGTCTCGCAGACGTATAGAAGTTGACAAAATGTTTAAGAAAGAACTGCAGATGTATCTCCTCTCAGTTCACATTAACCAACCTGACCACTAACCAAGTCTGCTTCTTTTTGGCCAGCGCCTTGCTAGGTCAGCAGCGGTGGACAGTAGAATCTAAAGGGATACCAGCTCTGATAGACTGAACCTGATCTTTAAAATAATTGGCAAACAGCTCACATTTTTCAGCAGAAGCTCGGCTTGAAAAATCAGGGGTTAAAGCATATGCAATCTATGCCGTCACAACTCATATGCCTCAATACCTCTGCACGCGCAATCTTTCATCACTAAAAACGGATGCGAAATATTAATTTAATATCTCCTCCATCTGCTTGCTCTACACAAAGACAACCTATGTCTATGGAACTTTGTCTGTGGAACTGGTGCGCTACAATGCTGAGAACTATATTCTGCACTCTGTCTCTACCCATTGTACACGAGTTTGGCTCGATTGTATTTATGCATGGCATTATCTGATCAGTTTGGATAACATGCCGAACAAAGCTATACATTGTACCTCACTACACATGACAATAAAAAAATTAAACTTTAAAACCTTCAACCATGCTGCTCATTAAGAGGGCCTATTCTTTCTCTAGCCACTCCCTTTCTATTAATGTACCTGCAGAACCATGAAGGCTTTTCCTTCACCGTGCCTGCCTGGCGCATATCATTCCCTCTTACACTCTTCCTCATTGTCTTCTTCAGTGTAGTCCCACACTTCTTATATACGCTGAGGGACTTCCTTGATGCCGTCTGCCTAAATCTGACGTTTGTCTCCTCCTTTTCCAGAGCGGTGCCTCAACATTTCTCATCAACCATCGTCAGACTATAAGACATAGGAGCAGAGTTAGGCCATTCAGCCCATCGAGTCTACTCCCCCATTCAATTGTGACTGAACTAACTTTCCCTCGCAACTCCATTCTCCTACCTTTTCCATAACCTTTGATATCCTAACTAATCAAGAACCTGTGAATCTCCATGTACCTGTCTAACGGTTTCTTAAACAGTGGGATAGTCCTAGCCTCAACTATCTCCTCTGGCAGCTTGCTCCATACACCCACTACCATGTGTGATAAGGTTACCCCTCAGATTCCTATTAGAATCTTTTCCCCTTCACCTTAAACCTATGTCCTCTGGTCCTCGATTCACCTACTCTGTGCATCTATTCCTCTCCTGATTTTGTACACCTCTATCAGATCACTCCTCATGCTCCTGCGCTCCAAGGAATAGAGGCCCAGCCTACTCAACCTCTCCCTATAGCTCACACCCTCTAGTCCTGGCAAAATCCTCGTAAATCTCTGAACCCTCTCCAGCTTGGGAGGGATAAGCAGCAACCCACGGGAGTGCAAAGAGGCGGGTGCAAGCCGACAGTGCGTTTTTCTTTACCAGAGACGTCTTCTCTTTCCTTCTGCGCCTGCCGTGCTTGTGCTTGGACAGGCACGCTTTCTCGCTCCACCATCCGCAGCGACTACGTCGCTCGACGTTGCTTGCAAACCTTAAGAGAAATTAATAATTTTTTTTAGATGCTGCAGGCAGGCAGGCTGGCTGGCTTGGCGTGCCATGGATATCCTTTGGGTAGTGGTGGAGGGCAAAGAGAGCAGCTTCTTAGGTGAAAGACACAAGTGTTCAAATGGACCAGTGGGAAGTGGGTAGTTAAACTCGGGCAGAATGGGAACAGCACAACTCGTCCATACCGACCAAGGTGGACTATCTCATATAGCACCATCCCCCCACGTTTGGTCTATGTCCCTCGAAACTTTCCCTATCCATGTCCAAATCATTTTTAAATCTTATATTTGTACCTGCCTCAGCGATCTCCACTGGCAGCTCGTTCCATACACCCAATTTGTGAACATTTTGCCCTTCAGGTTCCTATTAAACCTTTACCCTCTCACCTTAAACTTATATCCTCTGGTTCCTTATTCCCCTATTCTGTGCATTCACCCTGTTCCAGTCATGATTTTATACACCTCCATACGAAACCGAAGATCTCGGAGAAAACCCACACGGATCACGGGGAGAACGTACAAACTCCGTAGAGACAGCGCCCGTAGTCAGGATCGAACCCGGGTCTCCAGCGCTGCATTTGTTGTAAGGCAGAAACTCTATCGCTGCGCCACCGTGACCTTATGACCACATGTGAACGGGTGGTGGATGGGTCAGTGTAGACCCAGCGGTCCCAGGGGCCTGTTTGCACGCTGTATCTATATATTTGAGCAGCCTATCATGCAGAACCGTCTGAACATAGCGGGCAGCAGAGGCCACAGTTGGGGGGGGGGGGGGGAGAGCTGAGGCTGTGAGGGGGGGGGGGGGTTTGCTTTCAGGGTACCTTTCAGCACGGAGTCCTCCAGCCGCTCTGACATGTCGTTCAGCTGCTGCTCGTACTGTGGGTCTGTGAAGTAGTGCTTGGGCTCTGCCAACCTGCGCTGCAGCCTCTCCAGTCTCCGCTGCTCCTTGTCCGTCTCCCGCTCCGCCTGCTTCTTTATCCACTCCGCCATCCTGCACAGAAGCAAAAAGGCAATCAGACCCCGGCCCTCCCTCGGGCAGCCGATGGGCTCCCTCTGTAAAGGCAAGTTCACAAGCTCCAGTAGAATTAGGCCATTCGCCCCATCGAGTCCACTCCGCCATTCAACCAATCTCTGCTTCCTAATCCCACTTTCCTGCCTTCTCCCCACAACGTGTTATACATTTCCTATAGAAACCTATAAAATTATAAAAAGGACTGGACAAGCTAGATGCAGGACAAATGTTCCCAATGATGGTGGAGTCCAGAACCAGGGGCCACAGTTTAACAATAAGGGGTTGGACCATTTCAGACTGAGATGAGAAAAAACGTTTTCACCCAGAGAGTTGTGAATTTGTGGAATTCCCTGCCACAGAGGGCAGTAGAGGCCGATTCACTGGATGGATTTGAAAGAGAGTTAGATAGAGCTCTAGGGGCTAGTGGAGTCAAGGGATATGGGGAGAAGGCAGGCACGGGTTATTGATTGTGGATGATCGGCCAATGATCACAATGAATGGCGGTGCTGGCTCGAAGGGCCGAATGGCCTCCTCCTTCACCTATTTTCTATGTTTCTATGTTAACCCTTGACACCCATCCTAATCAAGAATTTGTCTAACTCTGCCTTAAAAGTATCTACTGACTTGGCCTCCACAGACATCGAACACAGAACAGTCCAGCACAGGTACAGGCTCCTTGGCCTCAGTCTGAAGAAGGGTTTCTGCCCGAAACGTTGCCTATTTCCTTCGCTCCATAGATGCTGCCTCACCCGCTGAGATTCTCCAGCATTGCTGACTACCTTCGATTTTCCAGCATCTGCAGTTCCTTCTTGAACCCTTGGCCAACAATGTCTGTGCTGAACACAACGCCAAGACCAACTCTTAGCTCCCTGCACATCCGTGTTTCTCTCCAAAAACCTCTTCAACGCCACTATCGTATCTGCCTCCACCACCACCCCTGGCAGTGCGTCCCAGGCCCCCACCACCCTCTGTGTATTAAAAAAAAACTCCCACATCGCCCTTAAACTTTTCCCTTCTCCCCGTGACCTGCGTGGGGGTTTTCTCCGAGATCTTTGGTTTCCTCCCACACTCCAAAGATATACAGGTTTGTCGGTTAATTGGCTTGGTAAATGTAAACATTGGCCCTAGTGGGTGTAGGATAGTGTTAGTGTACGGGGATCGCTGGTCGGCATGGACCCGGTGGGCCGAAGGGCCTGTTTCCACGCTGTATCTCTAAACCAAAAAACAAAACTAAAGATCTCAAGAGACACGTTGCTTGTAACTGGGAGAGGGAGCTCTCTGAAGGGAAAGACTTACGCCTTTTCGTGGTTTACATCCCGCAACCTCCTTCCGCTCAGGTCTCGGCAAGCCTCTCGATTGGTGGTTTTCTCTATCTGCGCACCTAGGGCGCGGAGCATCGACCCAAAGCCTGACGACAGACAGACCGAACATTTCACAACACAGAAAGGCGCAAGTCTAAAGAAACGTCACCCATACCTTCTCTCCAGAGATGCTGCCTGACCCGCTGAGTTACTCCAGCATTTTGTGACCACCTCTGGCAACGCTTACAGGGCACCCACCACCCACTGTTTAAATAAAACCTGTCAAGCACAACTTTGTCCCTCACCTCAAAGCTATGCGATGTTTCAACTCTGGGAAAAAGATCCAGACTGTCAACCCTATCTATGCCTCTCATAATGTTAAATACTTCCATCAGCTCGTCAAAGGTTATGGGGAGAAGGCCGGAAAATGGGGTTGAGAGGGGAAGAATAGATCAGCCATAATCAAATGATGGAGCAGACGTGATGAGCTGAATAGACGTATTCTGCTCCTGTATCTATTGAGCAGGTCTCCCCTCAGCTGCTGATGTTCCAGAGAAAACAAACCTCTCCCTGTAGCTAATAATCCCTAATCCAGGCATCATTCTGGTAAACTTCCTCTGCACCCATGCCAAACTCTCCACATCAATCCTGTAATGGGATGACCAGAACTGCACAGTAATCTTCCAGAAACTTTTTAAATGTGACAAGCATCTCTGCTTCTACCTAGCTTTCAAGCCAAAAGTTCCAGATCACCACCTTCTTAGGAATCGCTCAGCATGGAAATAAGTCCTTTGTCCCAACCTGTCGACGCTGAAGAAACTGCCCAATCTAAGCTAGTGCCATTTTGCCGGTGTTTGGCCCACATCCTTCTATACCTTTCTTTAAAATGTATCAGTCCAAGTATCTTGAATGTCTTTAACAAAAATCTTTATCAGTTTGCCGACTGAGCGTTTGACGGCACAGGGCCTGTACTCACTGGGGATTAGAAAGCTGAGGGGGGACCTCATTGAAACTTACCAAATAGTGAAATGCCTGGATAGAGTGAAAGTGGAGAGGATGTTTCCACTAGTGGGAGAGTCTATGACTAGAGGTCACAGCCTCATAATTAAAGGACGTTCCTTTAGGAAGGAGTTGAGGGGGAATTTCTTTAGTCAGAGGATGGTGAATCTGTGGAATTCTTTGCCACAGGAGGACGTGAATGGATATTTTTAAGGCAGAGACAGATTCTTGATTTAGTTATGGGGAAAAGGCAGGAGAATGGGGTTAGGAGGGAGAGATAGATTGAATGGCAGAGTGGACTTGATGGGCCAAACGGCCTAATTCTGCTCCTGTGACATGACCATATGATCTTCTGTCATGTGGGAATTCTAGCAGAAAGGGTTGAGTTAATGTACCGATTTAACGACATGTTGCACTTGGATGGCCTTTGCTTTCATTTAAATATATTGTTAGGCAGTAAGATTTCCGACTTCCAAATTGTTCATGTTATATGAAGTACTCAGCAACAGAACCCTGTTGTAACTCAGGAAGGACCTGCATTAATTTTCCTCAAATTCAAAAATCATACTTGGATAGAAAAAGGTTGAGAGCTATATATGAGCCAAACTCAGGTAAATGGGACTTGCTTTGATGGGGGATTTTGTTTGGCATGATGGCATTTATTTCTCTCTTTATCTCTCTCGTTTTATGTAGCAGAGGCCGCATCGGGTGCTTGCAGTTCAGTTTAGTTTAGTAATACAGAATGGAAACAGGCCCTTCGGCCCACGCCAAACATTGATCACCCATTCACACTAGTTCTATGTTATCCCACTTTCTCATCCACTCCCTACACAGCAGGGGCAATTTAAAGAGGCCAATTAACTTACAAACCCGCACGTCTTTGGGATGTGGGAGGAAATTGGAGTGTCCAGAGGAAACCCACGTGGTCACGGGGAGAACGAGCAAACTCCACATAGGTAGCACCCGAGGTCAGGATCGAACCCGGGTCTCTGGTACAGTGTGGCTGCAGCACTGCCAAGGGTCACGAGGGTATACCCACTGCACCGCGCTGCCCGTGCAATCATTTCTGGGGGGGGGGGTCAACCTTTCTCCGAACTCACAAGAGTTTGACCCAAACTCTATGGACAGTAGGCATGGTATTGTGTGAATCCTACCTCCCTTCCCTCCAACCAGTCTCGGCTCCACGCTGTACACGGCTCCATCATGTAACTCTTCGTCCTCGCCAACCAGTCTCCCGTTACATTTAAGGTACACATCGGCAGTGGGGAAACCCTGCGGTCAAAGAAAGAAGTTGCAATTAATACAGTTTGATGAATTCAAGTACCTGGTTCAAATGTTACACGTATATTCTTTAGCCAGAGGGTGGTGAATCTGTGCAATTCATTGCCACAGATGGCTATGGAGGCCAAGTCAATGGATATTTTAAAAGTGGAGACTGAGAGGTTCCAGATCAGTACGGGTGTCAGGGGTTATGGGGAGACGTCAGGAGAATGGCGGAATAGACGATGGGCTGAATGGCCTAATTATGTTCCTATGCCTTATGAACTTGTATTAACATTTACTACAGAGGCCACCAATCCAGGGATTGTGCTAGTGCTGAAGGGAGATACAAGTTTTTAGTGTTATTATGTGTGAAATGTTTTAAATTTCATGTGCGATGCTCCGGTATTCCCTGGGAAACGTCTTTTCATTTTGCACTGTACAACTGTTGCTTGCAAGATGACAATAAAGGTTGATTGATTGATTGATTGACGAAGCTCTGGATTTGAAGATGGCACTGGAAAGATGGCAACTCATGTGTAATCTACTATTCTAATACACTTGTACTTAGGGCGGCACGGTGGCGCAGCGGTAGAGTTGCTGCCTTACAGCGCCAGGGACCCAGGTTCGATCCTGACCACGGATGCTGTCTGTACGGAGTTTGTATATTCTCCCTGTGACCTGTGTGGGTTTTCTCCGGGTGCTCCGGTTTCCTCCCACACTCCAAAGGCATACAGGTTTGTCGGTTAAAAATTGTAAATTGTCCTGGTGTGTCGGATAGTGCTAGTGGGCGGAGATCGCTGGTCAGCGTGGACTCAATGGGCCGAAGGGCCTGTTTCCACGCTATATCTCAAAACTAAGCTAGTTTGGTATGATTGTGCCTGTGCATAGTGAGATTTTTTATTTACAAAGTAGACACAAAGAACTTTACATGCTGGTTTACAATCAAAAAGACAGAGAGTGGTGGAATAACTCAGTGGGTCAGGCAGCATCCTCAGTCCTTAGAAATACAGCCTGTAAACAGTCCATCGAAACCACATTGACCAGCGATCGCCTTTTAAGTATTGTTGTAATACCAGCCTTAACTATCTCCTCTTGCCGCTCATTCCACACACCCACGATCCTCTGTGTGGAAAAAGTTGCCCCTCGTTTCTATTAAATCCTTCCCCTCTCACCTTACATTTAGTTTAGTTCCTTGTCACGTGTATAGAGGTACAGTAAGAAACATTTGTAGCGTGCTAACCAGTCAGCTGATAGACAATACATGATTACAATCAAACTGACCGCAGTGTACAGATACAGGATAAAGGGAATAGTACGTCCCCTGGTTGTTGATTACCCTAATCTGTGCAAGAGACTCCGTGCATCTACCCAATCTATTCCCCTCATGATTTTGTACACCTCTATAAGATCACCCCTCAGCCTCCTGCGCTCCGAGGAATAAAGGCTCCATGGAATAAAGTCCTAGCCTACTCAATCCCTCGCTAAAACTCAGACCCTCTTGTCCTGGTAACATCCTCATAAATCTTCTCTGCACCCTTTCCAAATTGACATCTTTCCCAGACCTGAACACAATACTCTAAATCGCAGCCTCACCAGCCCGTGCCCCGTCTTACATAAGCCCCTGTCCAAGTGCCCCACCTCCCCAGCCCCTGTCCCCCCCCCCCCCCCCCCCAGCCCCTGCCCCCCAGCCCAGCCCCAGCCCCAGTCCCCAGCCCCTGTCCCCAGTGCCCCAGCCCCTGTCCCATCCCAGCCCCTGTCCCCAGTGCCCCAGCCCCTGTCCCCCCAGCCCCTTGTCCCCAGTGCCCCAGCCCCTGTCCCCAGCCCCCGCCCCTCAGTGCCCAGTCCCCTGTCCCCAGTGCCCCGGTCCCCAGCCCGAGCATGTGCCCCAGCCCCCAGCCCCTGTCCCCGGCCCCTGTCCCCAGTGCCCCAGGTCCCCAGTGAGTCCCCAGTGCCCCAGCCCCTGTCCCCAGGCCCCAGCCCTGTCCCCAGTGCCCCAGCCCCTGTCCCCAGTGCCCCCAGCCCCTGTCCCCCGTTGGCCGCCCGGGTCCCCAGTGGGATGACTGTCCCCAGTGCTGTCCCCAGTGCCCCAGCCCCTGTCCCCAGTGCCCCAGCCCCTGGGCCGCCCCTGTCCCCAGTGAGTGCCCCGGTCCCCAGTGACCCAGCCCCTGTCCCCAGTGCCCCGCCCGTCCCAGTGCCCCAGCCCCCAACCCGCCCCTGTCCCTGCAGTGCTGGGACGCCGTGCCCTGTCCCTGTCCCCAGTGGATAAACTGTCCCCGGGTGTCCCTGTGCCCCAGTGCCCCCCTGTCCCCAGTGCCCCGCCTGTCCCTGCCCTGGGGAGCCCCTGTCCCCAGTGCCCCAGCCCCTGTCCCTGTCCCCGTGCCCCATGCCCCGTCCCCAGTGCCCCAGCCCCTGTCCCCAGTGCCGGCCCCTGGGCAGTCCCAAGCCCCTGTCCCTGTCCCTGTCCCCAGCCCCCCGGGGTGCCCCAGTGCCCCAACCCCTGTCCCCAGTGCCCCACCCCTGTCCCCAGTCTCCCAGCCCCTGTCCCCAGTCTCCCAGCCCCTGTCCCTGGTCCCCAGTGGGGGCCCCGGCGGCGAACCGACGGTGCAGAAGCTGTCCGCTCCCAGCCCCTGTCCCCCAGTGCCCCAGCCCCTGTCCCCCCAGCCCCCGCTCACCAGCCGGCAGACGAGCATGTGGAGGTCCCGGCCGGAGGAGCAGGACGGCATTAGGACGGTGTTGGCCGCCCGGGCCCCGGGATGACGGAGCCACAACTCCATGGGCGGCCGAGCGGAGACACAGGCCGAGCGACGGCAACGCGCCTGCGCAGTGCTGGGACGCCGACGGATAAACAACGGGTGTACGCATGCGCCTCGCCGGGGAGAGCCGGCAATACGCATGCGCGGTGCTGGGATGCCGGCGGGCAAACAGCGGGGCTGCCGCGCAAGCGCACGGGCGGGGGGACGCGCAAGCGCACGGACGGGGGGAGGACGCGCCCGCCCACCCGCTGACGTCACGCAGCCTGACGTCATGCCTGGCCGCGGGCATGATTGGGCGTCACGTGGTGCGAGTGGCATAACGCGGGAAAAGCCTGGAAGATCAGATGTGTCCACTCGGAGTTGTTCACAGCGATGGGACTGGAAACTTGCAATAAACTCACTAATGCAATCAATTAATAATTAGTCATAGAGCTATATTTAAGAGGAAGTTAGATGTGGCCCTTGTGGCTAAGGGGATTAGGGGGTATGGAGAGAAGGCAGGTACAGGATACTGTGTTGGATGATCAGCCATGATCATATTGAATGGCGGTGCAGGCTCGAAGGGCCGAATGGCCTACTCCTGCACCTAATTTCTATGTTTCTATGAATATATGCATTAAGGGCCTGTCCCACTTAGGCGACTTTTTAGGCGAGTGCAGGAGACTGCGCTCGCCACACATTCGCTGGTGGTCATGGTGCGTCTCCTTCATGGATGCGAGGCGTTCCCACATTCTGGGAACTAGTCGCGGCCTCAGTATGGTCGCCACAAATTTTTCAACGTGTTGAAAATTTTTCTGCGACCAAAAGTTGGTCGCCATGGAGAAAATTAATACTTTTGTAGGTGCAGTTGTAGTGGGGTCGCCATGTAGTTATGGGTAGTCGAGGTAGTCGTAGGTAGTTTTAGTTAATCGCCTTTGCTGACCGGGCATTTTCATTGGCTCATTGGGGGGGAAAACACGTAAGCACGAGTTTTCAGAACCAAGGATTCCCGATCAGTAATGCTAAATACATAGAATACATAGAAAATAGGTGCAGGAGTAGGCCATTCGGCCCTTCGAGCCTGCACCGCCATTCAATATGATCATGGCTGATCATCCAACCCAGTATCCCGTACCTGCCTTCTCTCCATACCGCCTGATCCCTTTAGCCACAAGGGCCACATCTAACTCCCTCATAACGAACTGGCCTCAACTACCCTCTGGCAGAGAGTTCCAGAGATTCACCACTCTCTGTGAAAAATTGCCTGCCGAAATTCACAGCTGTGTTAAAAGTGTCTCCACTCCTTCTCCCCCCCCCCCCCTCTTTTAAAGGACTTACCGTACACTGTGCTTGCCGTCTTAACCTTCCTGTCTTTCACCTTGGCTTTGCACCGTGTGAATTTCAGACAGTACTCCCCCCGCTTTCCCTGGCCCCCGCCTTTGCAATGTGTTTGTGTGTGTGTGTGTGCTCCACTCTGACAGTCGCGTTCCGGTTCAGTTCCCGGATTGCAGGCGAGTGCCGCGAACTTGACACTCGCCGGCAGTCCGCTGAAAAATTACCTAAGTGGGACAGGCCCTTTAGACGATTTCTTGGGTACAGGCGACTGCCGCAAATTTTTCAACATGTTGAAAAAAAATTTCCGACCGGTACGACAATTTTTGCTATCGTAGGTTGTCGCCAGGTGTCGTAGTTGAATTCCATTAAAACTAGTCCCTGGCAGTCATCCAAAGAGTTGCCTAAGTGGGACATGCTCTTTATATTTCTACTTGCCCACGCCGACTTGCGCTTTAGGAGTATTGATAGTGAGAGTGTCAAGAGAGTGTTCTTGTAACAGGTCCTAAAATGCAACAATGAAATTCTGACTTACAGCAGCACCACAAACTAGTATACTTAGTATACTCTATATGACATAATAAACAAAAGAAATGTTCAGTACATATATGTGTATATAAATAAACAAACAGACAAATCGTTGACCATCGATCATCTGTACACACTAGTTCTGTTATCCCACTTTAGAGACAAATCTCTAACGTATACAAATAAATAAACAATAACTGCAGATTAACAATAATAGTGCCCATATCTGAAGAAGGATGTGCAGGCATTGGAGAAGGTCCACAGGAGGTTTACTTGAAGGAGTAGACTTGATGGGCCGAACGGCCTGATTGGTCATATAGTCATAGAGTGATACAGTGTGGAAACAGGCCCTTTGGCCCAACACTGGCCAACAATGTCCCAGCTATACTAGTCCCACTTGCCTGCGCCTGGTCCATATCCCTCCAAACCTGTCCTATCCATGTACCTGTCTAACTGTTTCTTAAACGATAGGATAGTCCCAGCCTCAGCTACCACCTCTGGCAGCTTGTTCCATACACCCACCACCCTTTGTGTGATAAAGTTACCCCTTGGATTCCTATTACATTTTATCCCATTCACCTTGAACCTATGTCCTCTGGTCCTCGATTCCCCTACTCTGGGTAAAAGACTCTGTGCATCTACCCGATCTATTCCTCTCATGGGAGGAGAAGAGGGAACTCCCAGGGTGCGACACGTCTTTGATTATGCAGCTAGTCTTGCCGAGGCAGCGTGAAGTGTAGTTGGAGTTCTACACACTGCCTGAAATGGTGAGTTCCTCCAGCATGTTGTTAAGACACGAGGGATATGGCCCTGATGTAGGCAAATGGGATTAGTGTAGATGGGAAAAAATGATAGCATGGGCTTAATGGGCTGAATTACCTGTTTCTGTGCTGTACAGATCCATTAATCCACAGTCATTTCTGAAGTGAACCTCAGTGTTTCTTTCTGAGCAGCATCCCCACAGCTCTAATGTTTTGCTTTTTTTGTGTTTCTATTGTTTAGTTTAGAGACACAGTGCGGAAACAGGTCCTTCGGCCCACCGAGTCCACGAGGACCAGGAAACATTAGCACTATATTACACACTAGCGACAATTTACCATTTTTACCTAAACCAAATTAACCCACAACTTTGGGGTATGGGAGGAAACCGGAGCACCCGGAGAAAACCCACGCGATCACAAGGCGCTGTGTCCGTACAGACACAGTGCCCTTAGACAGAAAGGAACCCGGGTCTACGGAGCTGTGAAGCGGCAACTCTACCACTGCGCCACCTGTTTAAAGTTCTGTTTAAAGGGCTTCTCTTGCTTCTGACACACGGGTCTTGAGGGTAGAAAAGCGGGAGGGACGGCAGAGAGCCAGCGAGGGGAGAGAGGGGGGGAGGGAGAGAGGGGGGGGGAGGGGGAGAGAGGGAGGGGGAAGGGAGAGGGAGGGGGAAGGAGAGAGGGAGGGGGAAGGAGAGGAGAGGGAGGGGGAAGGAGGAAAGTGAGATTGGTGGTGAGAGAAGGAATGGGAGGAAAAGGAGGGAGAATGGGAAGGAGTGGGGGTGGGAGGGGAAGGAATGGGAGGGAGGAGAAGAAGGGAGGGGAGAGAGAGAGTGATATGGGGAGGGGGAAGCGAAGTGGAGAAGTACATGGACTGCTGAAACCCAAGCTTCGTGCGATCTTCAAACCAAAGATCCTATAGCGGATCTTTGCTATAAGATCTTTGCTTCAAACTATCAAACAAATGGCAGGAGACATCTTTCATCCTGCTGCTTGTTGGAAATTCCCACGGCACGCCCTGCTGGAAGCGGCATCGAAGTGACTTGAGGCACTTTGCATTGTGTGGGGAGAGGGCGGGGGTTGCAATCGTCTCCCCATCCTCGAACCTTTGCAGTCAGCATGCAAGCCGTGCATTGCATGCATCGCAGTGGGTGTGTGCAGCGAGAGGGAGGGCATTCTCGCAGTTGTTGCTGGGAAGGCTCTGTCAGCCATTTTCTGTTGTTTCCCAGCGAAAGGCCAATTTCTTCCCATCATCGTTATTATTATTATTATTATTTCTTCAAACCCTCCCCCCCTAAAGAGGCTCGGGCGGAGGTGAGACCCAGAGGCGGCTGCAAGACAAGGTGAGTATCAGCGTGTTGCATTCATGTGTAAGGTGGCAACTTTGACGCGCAAGTGCAAAGGCTCTCTCCTTTCTCCCTCCACTTGCATTGAGTCCAGAGCCAGCTCTTTATACGGGGAGCAGCGCTGCTGTAACAAACTTTAAGGTATCCATTTTGTGCAGCAACATTGTAGCAAAGTCTCGCCGCTCCCGGGCCAACCTTCCATCCCTTGTACATTTCCCAGCTCCCTGCAACACTCACCGCCTCTAATGCACCGCCCCCCCTGCTCAATATACTCTCAATGTCATCATTTAATCCCTTTTTTGTCATGTTATTGTTGACAACTGCACTCCCCACCTTCTGCAAAGTGTTTTTTTTTACTTTGCATCAGCAATCATTCCGTAAATGCGTTCGAAAGGGAGTATTGTGTTTTGCATCAACATTGTTGCATGTGTGTGTGTGTGTTTTATTTTGCAGGGGGGGTGGGGGAGGATAGGAGAACAACATTTATCTTCTCCCCGTCGTCTTCACCATCTTTGCTTAGCTTCCCCTTTGTTGCATCGACCATTTTAAACGTGGGTGTCTGCAATTCAAAACAAACGCTGCCAGTTCCCTCGCTCAACGCGGTGTGTGTGTGTTTTTTTTAAAGTTTTGGCTGGAGTTGAGTAAAAATAATATTTTAGTTGATGTTTATCCATCTTTGCAATATCATACTCGGCGATTAAGATACAATGCAGATTGTAAAGCGAGTAGAGTGGGCTGGATTGTTTGTGTAGGTTTGAGTTATACACAGCTCCGGCCCCTGCCGACCAAGATGTCCCATCTAAACAAGTCCAATTTGCCCACGTTTGGCAGATATTTCTCAAAACCTTTCCTGTCCATTTCCTGTATGATTCTTTTAAATGTTGTTATAGTGCCTGCCTCAACTACTTCATCCTCCAGCTCGCTCATACACCCACCACCCACCCTCTCTGTGGAAAAAGTTGCCCCTCGGATTCCTGACCGGGATATACAAGGAATTGCAGATGCTGGTTCACAAAATGCTAGACTAACTCAGCGGGTCAGGCAGTATCTCCGGGGGACGGAGTGGAATTGAGCGCTGGAGGAACTCTGCGGTTCAGGACCCTTCTTCAGGCTGATGGAGCAGGGATTAAAGCTGGAACAGAGGGGTGGGGCAGACACAAAGTGAGGGGTGATTGGCAGATAACTCTCTGATCACATATTTCCCCGAAAAGTCACGTATCCATGTTCTCCAGAGACCTGCCGGACCCGCTGAGTAACTCATACACTCTGTGTTTGTTTTCCCTTTTACCCCTCCCCCTCCCCTTCAACCCATATCTCTACCTCTAGCTTTAAATTTCACTCGCCTACCCACGTTCTCCACAGATGCTGCCTGACCCACTGAGTCTTTTTGTAAACCAGCACCTGGCAAGTGATAGGTAGAGAAAAAAAGACACAAAGTTGCTGGAGTAAGCCATCTGCCAATAATTACCCCCGCCCCACTTATAGACAATAGGTGCAGGAGTAGCCATTCGGCCCTTCGAGCCAGCACTGCCATTCAATGTGAGCATGGCTGATCATCCCCAATCAGTACCCCATTCCTGCCTTCTCCCCATATCCCCTGACACTGCTATTTTTAAGAGCCCCATCTAGCTCTTTCTTGAAAGCATCCAGAGAACCGGCCTCCACCGCCCTCTGAGGCAGAGAATTCGACAGACTCACCACTCTCTGTGAGAAACTACTTGCCAGGGTTTGTCCTGCCACCACCTCTTTTTTCCAGCTTAGCCTCTACTACAATCAGTTTGAAGGGGTTAGTTGTCCATTCTCTCCACAGATGTTGCCTGACCCGCTGAGTTCCTCCAGCACTTGGTTTTTTCAAGGTTCAACAGGCTCAACAGCACCTGCAGTTCCTCATGCCTACAAGATTAAAGTGTGGGAGGAACTCGGGTGGTCAGGCACTCTCTGTGGAGGGAATTCTGGGCAGAACGGTTCAAGTCAAGACACGTCTTTTTCCAGTTGAGAAATCATTGCAGCCTCCATTTATATACAGGTTGTGACATTGCAGGCGCGTAGTAAGATGCTTCCAACACGCTTTTAGTGGAGACAGAAGTCACTAATTTCTTCTGCTTACTTAAGCTGCAATGGAGCGGCACAATGGCACAGCTGGTAGAGCCGCTGTACCACAGCGCTAGAGTCCCGGTTTCGATCCTCACCTCGGGTGCTGTCAGCGTGGAGTTTGCACGTTCTTTCTGTGGCCGCGTGGGTTTCCTCCCACCTCCCAAAGACGTGCAAGTTTGTGCGTTAATTGGCCCTCTGTAAATTTCCCAAGTGTGTAGGGAGTAGACAAGAAAGTGGGATAACTATTGTGAGCAGACTATTGTGATGGTTAGCGTGGACTTGGTGGGCCGAGGGCCTGTTTCCATGCTGTATGTTCCAATGAAGAAGGGACTCGACCCAAAACGTCACCCATTCCTTCTCTCCAGAGATGCTGCCTGTCCCGCTGAGCTACTCCAGCATTTTTGTGTCTACCTGTTCCAATTAATCAATCCACTGTTATGCCCCTGTCCCACTTACGGTATTTTTTAGGCGACTAGGCTGTTGCCACATGGTCGCCGGGGAGTCACCAGGAAGACCGTGAGTCGTCTCCTCAGTCGCCCAAAGAATCGTAGCATTTTTCTGGTCACCGCTGGATTTTGAAATGTTCAAAACTTTTTGCCGACAGTTGGCTTGGTGCCAATGAGCGTAGCTTGTCTTCTCCTGACGTAGGTGCTGTCGTAGGTTGCCGCCAGGATGATGTAGGTTGTTGCCGGTGCTAACCGGTGAATTCCATTGGCGACTACCTGCGTCAACCGGCGACAGAATTGTCTTACCGTGTCGTAGCTTGTCGTGCCGTAGGTGGACGTCCTAATGGGTGGCTGGTTGTCGGTAGCTTGCCGTAGCTTGCCGTTGACTAGGTGGTAGGTTGTTGTAGACATTGTCGTAGGGGGGCCCCAGTCGCCCGTTTTTCAGCGACCTACTACAACTATGACAGTCGCCGGAAAAAAAATCGCCCAAGTGGGACAGGCCCATTAATCCGCTGTCCGACTCATCTGTGGTTTGGCAACTGGGTTTAGCCTAGAGATACAGCGCGGAAACAGGCCCTTCGGCCTTCCAAGTCCATGCCAATCAACGATTCCCATACACTAGGGACAATTTTTACCAAAACCAATTAACCCACAAACCTGTATGCCTTTGGAGTGGTTGAGGAAACTGGAGCTCCCAGAGAAAACCCACACAGTCACAGAGAGAACGTACAAACTCTGTACAGGCAGCACCCGTAGTTAGGATCGAACCCGAGTCTCTGGCGCTGTAAGGCAGCAACTCTACCGCTGTGCCACCGTGATGCCCGTTTTGTTTTGATTAACTGGGCTCAATTCGAATATTTTGTTACTGTTGACGGCTTTGTTTCACACAAATATATAATGAATGGAAAGGAGTGACACCCAATAATCTGTAAACTCTGCTGGATGGTCCGTCACCATAGACGTCCTGATTATTCTAGATGACTATATTGATGTTTTCAGTTTGGTTACATAATATTGTACAACCGGGTAACTTGCATCCAACCTTCATTGTACTTGCTACTTAATTGGGACAGAACACGTTCCATCTAAACCGCACAGTAAAAGGCCCTTCGGCCCAACTCATCTATGCCAACTGCACCCGTCCCATTTGGCCCATATTCTTCTAAACTTTTCCTATCCATGTACCTGTCCAAGTGTCTTTTAAATACTGTTTTAGTACCTTCCTAAACCGCCTCCTCTGGCTGCCCATTCCATACTTCCACCACCCTCTGTATGAAAACGTTGCCCTTCAGGTTCCTATTAAATCTTTCTCCTTACACCCATGTCCTCTGGGTCTTGATTCCTCTGAAGAAAAAGACTCTGTGCATTTACCCAGTCTATTCCCCTCATGGTCTTATACACATCCCTCATCCTCCTGCGCTACATGGAATAAACTCCTATCCGGCTTAACTTCTCCCGATATAGTTCAGGCCCTCGCGTCCTGGCAACAACCTCGTAAATCCCCTTTCCAGCTTAACAACATATTTCTATACCACGGTAACCAAAACTGGACACAATACTCCAACCAACTCACTCACGCCCATGGAACCCTCTCTCACCAAAGCCCAGGACTGGTGAAACTCTCTCTCCCTAAATACTAATTCTGTGTTCTATTTAAATTTTAGATTAGTTTTAGGTTAGTTTAGAAATAGTTTGGAAACAGGCCCAGCTAGTCCACGCTGGCCATTGGTCACCCCGTGCACTAGTTTTACCCAACATATTTTACAGAGGTCAATTAACCTACAAAACTGGACGTTTTTGGGATGCGAGAGGAAACCGGAGCACCCGGAGAAAACTCACACGGTCACAGGGAGAATGTACAAACTCCATACAGACAGCACCTGTAGTCAGGATTCAACCTGGGTTTCTGGCGCCGTGAGGCTGCAACTCTACCGCTGCGCCACCGTGACACCCACATATATGCGGGACGTCAGGACTGTCTTATGAAGAAAGACTGGATAGACTTGATTTATACTCTCTAGAATTTAGGAGAATGAGAGGGGATCTTATAGAAACTTACAAAATTCTTAAGGGGTTGGACAGGCTAGATGCAGGAAGATTGTTCCCGATGTTGGGGAAGTCCAGGACAAGGGGTCACAGCTTAAGGATAAAGGGGAAATCCTTTAAAACCGAGATGAGAAGAACTTTTTTCACACGGAGAGTGGCGAATCTCTGGAACTCTGCCACAGAGGGTAGTCAAGGCCAGTTCATTGGCTATATTTAAGAGGGAGTTAGATGTGGCCCTTGTGGCTAAGGGGGATCAGAGGGTATGGAGAGAAGGCAGGTACGGGATACTGAGTTGGATGATCAGCCATGATCATATTGAATGGCGGTGCAGGCTCGAAGGGCCGAATGGCCTACTCCTGCACCTAATTTCTATGTTTCTATATATTCCCTGGGGAGAATATTTGCAGCTTGATCTCAAAAATAAGCTGAATCTAATTCCATTTGTCTTGCTCCAAGTGGGCGGTATTGCAGATAGTGAGGATGGTTGAGAAAAATTGCAGCAGGATCTTGATCGATTGGCCAGGTGGGCTGAGGAATGGTTGATGGAATTTAACACAGAGAATTATGAGGTGTTGCTTTTTGGAAAGTCTAACATGGGCAGGACCTACACAGTGAATGGTAGAGCAGAGTGATCTAGGAGTGCAGGTACATGGTTCCTCGAAGGTGGAGTCACAGATGGATAATGTGGTCAAAAAGGCTTTTGGCACATCAGGCAAAAGCTAGAGAGAATGTGAAAACGCACACCTCCAGATTCAGGGATAGTTTCTTCCCAGCTGCGATCAGGCACCCGAATCATCCCACCTTAACAGGTGAGCAGGGCTTAACTACTATCTACCTCATTGGTGACCCTCGGACTATTCTTGGTCGGCTTTACCTTGAACTAAACGTTATTCCCTTATCGTGTATCTATACACTGTAAATGCCTCGATTGTAATCATGTAATGTCTTTCTGCTGACTGGCTAGCGTGCTTTAAGCACGTTGGTGGTACACGTGACAATAAACTAAACTGAAACATTGGCCTTCATCAATCATGTTGCAGTTATATAATGCGTTGGTGAGGCCGCATTTAGAGTATCGTGTTCAGTTCTGGGCACCATGTTATCGGAAAGATGTTGTCAAACTGGAAAGGGTGCATATAAAATTTACGAGGATGTTGCCAGAAGTTGAGGGTCTGAGCTATAGGGAGAGGTTGAGCAGGCTGGGACTCTATTCCTTGGAGCACAGGAGGATGAGGAGTGACCTTAACAAGGTGTGTAAAATCATGAGAGGAATAAATCGGGTACGTGCACAGAGTCTCTTGCCCAGAGTAGGGCAATCGAGGACCAGAGGATATAGGTTTAAGGTGAAAGATTGAATAGGAATTTGATGGGTAACCTTTCACACAAAGTGTGGTGGGGGTATGGAACGAGCTGCCAGAGGAGGTAGTTAAGGCAGGGACTATAAGAAACAGTTAGACAAGGTACTTGGATAGGACAGGTTTAGAGGGATATGGACCAAACACGGGCAGGTGGGACTAGTATAGCTGGGACATGTTGGCAGGTGTGGGCAAGTTGGGCCGAAGAGCCCGTTTCCACGCTGACTGTCCTCACTGGTTGTGTTGGTGTTTCAGCTTCTAGGATCGATCGCTCGGAAGGAGGATGGCTCGTACCAAGCAGACTGCCCGCAAGTCCACCGGTGGGAAGGCGCCGAGGAAGCAGCTGGCGACGAAAGCCGCGCGGAAGAGTGCCCCTTCGACCGGCGGCGTGAAGAAGCCCCATCGTTACCGGTCAGTGGACAGGCCCGGACTGGGGCAGAGAGCTCCTATCTGGACCAAAAACACCATCCTTATTATGCCGCACGTGATACAATTACCCCTCCAGTATCCCCATAGAATATTCACATGGAACGCAGAAGGAGAGTTTAGAGACATACAGCATAGAAACAGGCCCTTCGGCCCACTGACTCCATGCCAACCACCTGTCCGCACTAGTTCTGAAGAAGGGCCCCGACATGAGACGTCAGCTCTCCCTCCATGTTCCACCGAGATGCTGCCTGAGCCCCTGAGTTACTCCAGCACTTTGTGTCTTCTTCCACCTTGTAGTGTCTCACTTTCTCATCCACTCCTTACACACTGGGAGCAATTTACAGAGGGCCAAAACATTTACAAACCCACGTGTCTTTGGGATGTGGGAGGATACCGGAGGACGTGGAGGAAACGGCCACAGTCACAGAGACAATGAGCAAATTCCACACATACAGCACCTGAGGTCAGGGTCGAATCTGGTCCTGGCTCTGTGAGGCAGCGGCTCTTACCAGCGGTGCCACTGTTTTAACATTCCTCCTTAAGGTTCAGGGTAGACACAAAATGCTGGATTAACTCAGTGGGTGAGGCAGCATCTCTGGAGGGAAGGGATTGGCCACGTCGCCCATTCCTTCTCTCCAGAGATGCTGCCTCACCCACTGAATTACTCCAGCATTTTGTGTCTACCTTTGATTTAAAGCACCATCTGCAGTTCTTTCTTGCACCTTAAGGTTCAGAGCCGTACAGCACAGAAACAGTCCCTTTGGCCCGTCTTGTCAATGCTTACCAAGCTGTTTAAAATGTTTTTTTTTTGTTTTTTGACCTACTTCCCTTAATTCCCAAGCTTCCAACACTTTCTCCAGGGTAAATACAGGTGTGAACATTAATTTAACATTCTCACCCGTCCCCTGTGGCTCCACATCTAAATGATACATTGATTCCTGAGGGATCCTATTTTTCCCCAGCCAATCTTTTGCTCTTAATTGAAGAATCTCTTGAGGTTGTCTTTCACAATAACTCCCAATGTAACCTCATGTCATTATGGGCTCCTCATGTTCCTGTATCTGCCCGCAGGGTTGAGGTTGATTGCTCCCTAGTATTCACAAAAGCGGGATAATATAGAACTATATGAAATAACTAGAACTGCAGCACGGTGGCGCAGCGGTAGAGTTGCTGCCTCACAGCGCCGGAGACCCGGGCTCGATCCCAACCACGGGTGCTGTCTGTACGGAGTTTGTACGTTACCCCACCCCCGTGACCGCGTGGGTTTTCTCTCCCGAGATCTTCGGTTTCCTCCCACACTCCAAAGAGGTACAGGTTGTGGGTTAATTGGCTTGGTATAAATGTAAACTGTCCCTAGAGTATGTAGGGTAGTGTTAATGTGC
>NC_073381.1:94016934-94026934 GCF_028641065.1 Leucoraja erinaceus
CTTGACAATATCTTTCCAATACATGGTGCCCAGAATTGAACACAATATTCTAAATGTGGTCTCACAAACGTCTTATACAACTGCAACATGATCTCCCAACTTCTATACTCAATACTCTGACTGATGAAGGCCAAAGTGCCAAAAGCCTTTTTGACCACTTTATCTACCTGTGACTCGACCTTCAAGGAACCATGCACCTTTACTCCTAGATCCCTCTGCTCTACAACACTGCCCAGAGGCCGACCATTTACTGTGAAGGTCCTGCCCTTGTTCGACGTCCCAAAATGCAACACCTCACACTTCTCTGTATTAACTTCCATCAATCATTCCTCTACCCACCTGGCCAATTGATCCAGATCCTGCTGCAATCTTTCACATCCATCTTCACTATCTATTAAACCACTCACTTTTGTATCATCAGCAAACTTGCTAATCTTGCCCTGTATGTTCTCATCCAAATCATTGATGTAGATGACAAAGAGTAACGGGCCCAGCACCGAACCCTGAGGCACACCACTAGTCACAGGCATCCAGTCTGAGAAGCAACCTTCCACCATCACCCTCTGCTTCCTTCTATGGATCCAATTTACTATCCATTCAGCTATCTCTCCTTGGATCCCATGCGATCTAACCATCCAGAGCAGCCTACCATGCAGAACCTTGTCAAATGCCTTACTGAAGTCCATGTACACAACATCTACAGCTCTGCCCTCATCAACCTTTTTGGTCACGTCTTCAAAAAAATCAATCAGATTTGTGGGACACAACCTCCCACGCACAAAACCATGCTGACTATCCCTAATCAGCCCTTGCCCATCCAAATGCCTGTATAAATCAGATTTGTGTTAACACAACCTCCCAGCATTTTCCCTGCAGCCCTTCTAGAACAGAGGCACAAACCATCCTACAATCTTCTTCCGGAACCTCTTCTGTATCAACCTAAATTCAACCAGGGCTTCCACAACTTCCTTAGTTTCCCCAATCCAATATCAGATCAGGCCCCGGAGATTTGTCTACCTTCAAACAGACAATACTCTTCGCAGTAACGACTGCTCTCAACTCCAGTTGACTGCTACAAATGTAAATAGAGGAGCTCATCTCCTGTGGCCCACAGAGTTCCCTTTGCTGAGATCTCACTCTCTCCTCTCAGCCCTTTTTCCCCTTATGAAAAGAGGGATTGTCCTTGATGACCCGCCAGAGCTACAATTTTCCGTTCTGAGTTTACTCCTTCTGTACTTCCAGGGACAACTTGTAAATTTCAATCCCTTGTTTTTGACTCCTGCAATTTCCCTCTCCAGTTCCTTACCGCAATGTTCACCTGGAGTAAATATCAGCTTTCGTCAGGTACCCCTTGGCCGAGATTTCCCCTCTACTGCTTCAGTCAGCTTGAGCGAGACAGTATCATATCTTCAAAGTACTCTTCGACAGTAGCTTTCCTATCTACCTTAAACCTAATCGAACTGTGGTCACTGGGGACCATCTTCCCAATTTCCCCTCACCCCTGTCATTCTTCTGAAGCTCCTGCTACCCCAGAACATTGAGCTGCCAGTCCTGCCCCTCCCTTAACCAGGCTTCAATCATGGCTACAATGTTCCAGTCGCTCGTTACCTCACATCCATGCCCTAAGCTCTGTCTCTGCCTTACCCGTAGTTCAGGTGACATCCCTCTGTTCCTCATCTACACCCATATAGCCTCGTGCGACCCGTTCCGTAATGTTGCATGTTCCAGTCGCTCGTACCTATCCATGCCCTAAGCTCATCTGCCTTACCCTTCAGGCCCCTTGCATAAAAATGTGTGCAGTTTAAACCAACCCTCCTCTCTGTCTTTCACCTGTCTATTCTGTCCAATAACCTTTCCCACACCACCCTACATACCAACTTCTAGCCCCTCACGTGCCTCTGTACTGTACGAGATCCCACCCCCCTGCCAATCTAGTTTAAACCCTCCCGTGTAACATTAGCAAACCTGCCCGCTAGGATGTTGGCCCTCCACCAGATAAGGTGCAACCTGTCCCTTTTGTGCAGGTCAACCCAGCCCCAGTAGAGATCCCAATCATCCAGAAATCTGAATCCCTGCCCCTTGCACCAACTCCTCAGCTACACATTCATTCCCCGTATCTTCCTGTCTTTACCTTCACTAGCACGAGGTACTGGAAGCAATCCTGAGATCACAACCCTGCAGGTTCTGCTTTTCAGTCTTCTACCCAATTCCGTAAACTCGTGTTGTAGAACCTCCTTCCTCTTCCCACCTATATAATTTGTGCCAACATGCACAACAACCTCCGGCTGCTCCCCCTCACTCTAGAGGATGCCGTGCAGCCGCTCCAAGATGTCCTGGACCCTGGCACCAGGGAGGCAACACACCTGGAGTCTCACCTGCAGCCGCAGAATCTCCTGCCCGCACCTCTGACGATGGAGTCTCCCACCACTACGGCTCTGCCTGATGTCACTCTTTCCCGTCGAGCCTCAGCACCAGGGTTGGAATCAAGTTTACCTTTTTTCCATTAGGCACAGCCACCGTGGTCTCCTGCACTCCACGTTTACTCCCGTTTCTCACAGTCCCCCACCTTCGCTCTTCCTGCATCCTCGGTGTGAGAACCTCACTGTAGGTCCTGCCCAGGAAACTCTCATTTTCCCGGATGTCCTCGAGGTCATCCAGCTGCTGCTCCAATTCCCCACCACGTTCGTTCAGGACATAATGTCTGTAGGTGTAGTTTCCAGAAGCACCAGCAGTGTCCCTGACTTCCCACACCCTGCAGGAAACCTGCGTGGGTTTTCTCCAAGATCTTCGGTTTCCTCCCGCACTCCAAAGACGTACAGGTTTGGAGGTTAATTGGCTTGGTAAATGTAAAAATTGTCCCTGGTGTGTGTATGATAGTGTTAATGTGCGGGGATCGCTGGTTGGCGTGGACCCGGTGAGCTGAAGGGCCTGTTTCCGCGCTGTATCTCTAAAACTAAAAACTAAAACTAAGACTAAAAACTACCTGGGCCTTTGGCGCTCTTATCAAATCTTCTTTCCCTCTGACTCACCTACTTCCAGCCAATACTCGCTCTCGCTCCTTCTGGTGAGTGTGAACGGTGGGCTGAAAGGCCTGTTTCTACAACGTATCTCCAAACTAAACTTAAACTACAAATGGGCAAGTACGGGACAGAAAAGATGAGCTAGTCTAATAGGTAGATGGTCTACACCAGACTGGGGTTGTGCTGGCAAATCAGTAGTAAATGAAAAACAGGTTAGTGCAGTCGTTCTAGAGAAAACAGGAATGATGCAAATATGCAGACATCAGATAGTGCTGACGGGGAGACGGAGAGAGGGGGAGACGGGGAGACGGGGGAGGGGGAGACGGAGAGAGGGGGAGAGGGAGAGGGGGAGAGGAGAGGGGGAGAGGGGGGAGGGAGGGGGGGGAGACGGAGAGAGGGGGAGAGGGGGAGACGGAGAGAGGGGGAGACAGAGACGGGGAGACGGGGAGGGGTGGAGACGGGGAGACGGGGAGACAGGGGGAGAGGGGGAGACGGGGGGAGACGGGGAGATGGAGAGGGGGGGAGACCGGGGGGGGGGGGGGCAAAAGACCGGGGGGGTAGGGAGGAGAGAGAGAGGGGGGGGGGAGCCACATGCAATTATTGTGGAAAATTCACAGCAGAAATAGCCAGGTTTGAGTTCCTTGCGCTCACTGAATTTAGTAATGGGGACCCTGCATAGAGCTCACCGGGGATGTAAGGGTTGACGTGTGTGTGGGTGTTTCATTCAGTTTTAGTTTATTGTCATGTGTAGCGAGGATCGAACCGGTGTCTCTGGCGCAGTGAGGCAGCAACTCTAACGCTGCGCCACTGTGCGGTGTGGCGAGGGGGGGTCCACTGTGCTTGGGGTGGGAGCTGGGTTCTGCTGCCCCAGAGGGGAGGGGGGGAGGGGGTCCGAGCCCTACCGTGGCAGCAGGACGGAGTTGAGGCAGCTGAAGATCAGCATGGGTAACATGGCGCACAGCGTCATCACGTTGCCAAACTTCCTCTGCAGCTGGTTCTCCGTGGCGAAGGCCGACACGTTGTGACCAGATGTTCCATTGGCCATCGGCTCCGCGCTGGGGGCATCCAGCCCTTCCAAACGGAACTTAAAATACTGAGAGACACAAGGTAGGTAGTTACTCTGGGAGACACGAGAGAGGGGACAGGGCCAGGTGGGGAGGAGGAGGGGTGAGGGGGGGGGAGGGGGGGAGGGTGAGGGGGGGGGGCGAGGGGGGGCGAGGGGGGGGGGTGAGGGGGCGAGGGGTGAGGGGGGGGGGGTGGGGCGCGGGGGTGAGGGTGAGGGGGGTGAGGGGGCGGGGGGGGGGGTGAGGGTGAGGGGGTGAGGGGGCGGGGGTGAGGGTGAGGGGGCGAGGGGGGCGAGGGGGGGAGGGGGGGGGCGGGGGTGAGGGGGTGAGGGGGGGGTGGGGGTGAGGGTGAGGGGGGCGAGGGTGAGGGGGGGAGGGGCGAGGGGGTGAGGGGGCGAGGGGGGGGGGGCGAGGGGGGAGGGGGTGAGGGGGAGGGGGCGAGGGGTGGGGGAGGGGGCGAGGGTGGGGGTGAGGGGTAGGGTGTGGGGCGGGGGTGAGGGAGGGGGCGGGGGTGAGGGGGGCGAGGGTGAGGGGGCGAGGGGGAAGGGGCGAGGGTGAGGGGGCGAGGGGGAGGGGGTGAGGGTGAAGGGGTGAGGGTCGGGGGCGGGGGGGAGGGGGCGGGGGTGAGGGGGGGAGGGGGGCGGGGGTGAGGGGGGGGCGAGGGGGTGAGGGTGAGGGGGGGTGAGGGGTGAGGGTGGGAGGGGTGAGGGGGGGGGGGGGAGGGGGCGAGGGTGAGGGGGCGAGGTGAGGCGAGGGTGGGGGGCGGGGTGTGGTGGGCGCGGGTGTGATGGGCGGGGGGAGCGGTCGGTCCACAGGAGCTGGGCTGGGTTGAGGGACACACACCTGAATGCCCGTCATGAAGAAGTTCCATGGAAGCAGGGTTCCAAGCCCCAGGATGAGAAAGATTAGCCACACGGCCCTGACCCTGTGGCATGGACAGACTTAGCACCCCGTCTAAAACCCCCCCACCCACCGTGTCCCAACCTGACCTGACCTGACCTGACCACCAATGGACGGGTCACCATTCCCACAGCAATACGGACCACCGTGCCCATCCCACACTGACCTCTCCATTCGACCCTGTAACTCACCACTCTACCCCATCCCACCCCACGTAGACCGACCCCCCCTGTCCGTCCTCCCCTGTCCTGACCCCTATAGTGACTGCTCTGCCCCTCCCATGCACTGACCCCTCCCCTCCATTCCCCGCTGCACTGACCACTCTTCCACCCCTGTATTGACCCCTGCAGTGAATACCCGTCCCCCCCGGTACACCCCAACACTGACCGTCCTGACCCTGCAGTGAATGCCCCGCACTGACCCCACCGCCCCCCACTGACTGACCCCACGCTACACGCCCCCACTGACCCCACACTGACCCCACCGACCCCCACACACTGACGACCCCCCACACTGACCCCACCCCCCCCGCACTGACCCCACACTGACCTGTCCACCGGCTCCTGTTCTCTCATCTTTGTCATCTCTTCCTCGGATAAACACCTTCAATCTGCGGGGAGGGGGCAGAGGTGAGGCAGGGGCTCAGCTTGACCCCAAAGAGCTGCCCGCAGATTCCGACCCGCCCTGCTAACATCGCCCGGCTCACCGCTCACTGCTCACTCACATTCACTGAGCCTCCGTTTCTCCACTGACCATCAATGCACCCCCTCCCCTCCCTGTCACAGTGCCGTCCCATCGACCCCCCCCCTTCCCCCCACTGGGTTCAATGCCAAGTGCTCAGGAACAGGATGCATGCCACTGCGTAGACCAGGAGTCCACATTGAGAGAAGGCTAATGAATAACCTGCTGGGAAAAGTCACCACAACATTGTCTGAAACTGATGGAGATCAACGTGAAAACCAGGTGGTAAAACCGAGACTGGGATTTTTCACTGAACACAGAGAACCGTGGCTACTGGTGAGGAGCTGGAGCTGTGGTCAGGTGGGAGATTCTCTTGGAGGGCAAGACAGAGAACACGCAATAGTTGTCGTTCAAATAAATCATGCAATGTGGTAAAAAATAAATTCCTTTCGGGCACAGGAACATAACAGGGAAAGTGATTCACCTGTGGCCCGACTGGAGAAAACGCAAGAAGTTGTTAACCCCAAGGAAGAATAAGGAGTTAGTCATTTAGAACGGAGACGAGGAAACACTTTTTCTCACAGAGAGTGGTGAGTCTGTGGAATTCCCTGCCTCACTGTGGCAGGTTCTCTGGATGCTTTCAAGCAAGAGCTAGATAGGGCTCTTAAAGATAGCGGAGTCAGGGGATATGGGGAGAAGGCAGGAACGGGGTAATGATTGGGATGATCAGCCATGATCACATTGAATGGCGGTGCTGGCTCAAAGGGCCAAATGGCCTACTCCTGCACCTATTGTCTATTGAAGAGGTTTACAAAGGTGCCAGGAATTACAGAGGGTGTGAGGAATAGGACAGTTTTAGAAACCAGTAGAAGACCTGGAAAATCATTTGCTCGGATCTGAGTGTAGGGAGGGGAAGAACATAAACAATACAACCACAGCTTCCATCGGCCTATCAGGGCGGCACGTTGGCACAGAGATGGAGTTGCTGCCTCACAGTGCCAGAGACCCGGGTTCCATCCTGACTACGGGCGCTGTCTGTACGGAGTTTGCACGTTCTCCCTGTGACCATACGGGTTTTCTCCGGGTGCTCCAGTTTCCTCCCACACTCCAAAGACGTGCAGGCTTGTCGGTTAATTGGCTTCAGTAAAAAACTGTAAAACTGTCCCCAGTGTGTAGGATAGTGTTGGCGTACGGGGTGATCGCTGGGTCGCCGCGGGCCGAAGGGCCTGTTTGTACACGCTAGAATTTAGAAGATTGAGGGGGGATCTTATAGAAACTTACAAAATTCTTAAGGGGTTGGACAGGCTAGATGCAGGAAGATTGTTCCCGATGTTGGGGAAGTCCAGAACAAGGGGTCACAATTTAAGGATAAGGGGGAAATCTTTTAGGACCGAGATGAGAAAAAACATTTTTCACACAGAGAGTGGTGAATCTGTGGAACTCTCTGCCACAGAAGGTAGTTGAGGCCAGTTCATTGGCTATATTTAAGAGGGAGTTAGATGTGGCCCTTGTGGCTAAAGGGATCAGGGGGTATGGAGAGAAGGCAGGTACGGGATACAGAGTTGGATGATCAGCCATGATCATATTGAATGGCGGTGCAGGCTCGAAGGGCCGAATGGCCTACTCCTGCACCTATTTTCTATGGTTCTATGTTTCCGTGCTGTGCCTCTAAAGTCCAAATAGGTCAAGATTGGCGAGGTCAAACATGGGCTTCACAAAGCAGAGAGTTAACAAAGGGGATAGAGGGAATGCAGAGAAATATTCCATTACTCTGGTGTACAGGAGAATTCACACATATTATAGAGTCATAGAGTGATACAACGTAGATACATGGCCATCGGCCCAACTTGCCCACACCGGCCAACTTGTCCAGGCTACACTAGTCCCACCTGCCTGCGTTTGGTCCATATCTCTCCGAACCTGCCCTATCCTAATCCTGTCAGAATAATGAGATCTTGTCAGGATGAGGGCTGGAGGAACCAGGTACTAACCAAAAACTGTCTTGGAGAAACTGGTGAGCTTGTCAAAATGTGTAGGAAGGAACTGCAGATGCTACTTAAAACCAAAGATAGACACAAAATGCTGGAGTAACACACCCGGGACAGGCAGCATCTCTAGAGAGAAGGAATGGGTGACGTTTCAGTTCGAGACCCTCCTCAGACTGAAAGTCAGGGGAGAGGGAGACACAGAGGTAAGGAAGGGTAAGGTGTGAAAACGAAACATCAAAGGGGATGGAGATAAAGGAAAATGTAGAATAGATCATTGTTAACCAGGAGAAGGTGACAACGAAGCAAACAGAAATGAAATGTAATCAGGGCTACTGTAACAAGACTGTTCGGAGAACTGTGAAGGGTGAGGGAGGGAGTGAACGAGGGAAAGCAAGGGTTGAGGATCTCGACTCGAAACGTCACCCATTCCTTCTCTCCAGAGATGCTGCCTGTCCCGTTGAGTTACTCCAGCTTTTTGTGTGTGTCAAGGGTTACTTGAAGTTAGAGAAGTCAGCTCGGAGTTGATGAATCCTGAGGATTTGATCAATAATCTACACCCCAAAGTTTGGAAGGAGCTGGCGTTTGGAGCTGGCTGTCCTCTCCCAAAGTTCAGTGGATTCTGGCATTGTTTCTGTGGTTTGAAAGGGAACAAATGAGCCCACACAACGGAAGAAAAAGAGAGAAAAACAGGAACCACTTAACTATGGGTGTCAGCTCCGTGGTGGGGCAATTGCTGGGATCTCGAGTGAAAGAGATGCCAATTGTCCTGCCAATTTCCACGCCGTGAGCCCCGGTCAGGCTGTGGAGCCTCAGTCACCAAGTTCAGCCAAGCCTGAGTTCTGCAACAAGAGAATTAGGGGTTTAGTTTAGTTTAAGTTTAGAGCTACTACACTCACAATTAAAACGTGGATCATGGAGATGTCGGAGACCTTACATTTGGAAAAAATTAGACTTGGCTTAATTGACAACCAGAATTATTTGCTAGAACATGGTCTCCATTTATAGATTATTTGAAGGGGTAGATTGGTCCAGTACGGGAGCCTGACTGAACTTTGAATCCAGGATTAGATGAACAGTTACATTTTATAACCTACGTACCTATCTCCTAAGCTGCATTATTGATCATTTACTATTATTGAAAATATATATTTTTAAATTATCTCGCTCTCTCCCTCACTTTTTACAAACACTACGCGTTTTTCTACTCTCTATTATCTTTCTCTCTCATTTCTTTAAAAAAACAAATAAAAAAATTAAGTTGTACATAACCATATAACATATAACAATTACAGCACGGAAACAGGCCATCTCGACCCTTCTAGTCCGTGCCGAACACGTATTCTCCCATAGTCCCATATACCTGCGCTCACACCATAACCCTCCATACCTTTCCCGTCCATATAACTATCCAATTTATTTTTAAATGATAAAAAAGAACCTGCCTCCACCACCTTCACTGGAAGCTCATTCCACACAGCCACCACTCTCTGAGTAAAGAAGTTCCCCCTCATGTTACCCCTAAACTTCTGTCCCTTAATTCTCAAATCATGTCCCCTTGTTTGAATCTTCCCTACTCTCAGTGGGAAAAGCTTATCCACGTCAACTCTGTCTATCCCTCTCATCATTTTAAAGACCTCTATCAAGTCCCCCCTTAACCTTCTGCACTCCAAAGAATAAAGCCCTAACTTGTTCAATCTTTCTCTGTAACTTAGTTGTTGAAACCCAGGCAACATTCTAGTAAATCTCCTCTGTACTCTCTCTATTTTGTTGACATCCTTCCTATAATTAGGCGACCAAAATTGTACACCATACTCCAAAACATAGACTATCATGTCAACTTATATTTGGCACCTGAAAAAAGGTACCAATGTATTGTACTTACTTCTAATAAATAAAATAAAATAAAAAATATATCTTTTTTTTCTTCTCTCGCTTTCTATCTATAAATAAAAATAAACAATTAGAAGCAGTTAATATGTAATTGATAAATGAGCTGGGACCCCGAGACACTAGATACTGATAATATGTAGTCGTTAAACAAAGTCTGTATTGGTTTGGATTATGATATGCTTCTAATAAAAAATATTATTCAAAAAAAAAGTTTAGAGCTACAGCATGGAAACAGGGCTTTCTGCCCACTGAGTCAGCCCTGATCCATACGAGAATTTTATCCCACATATCAGCCAATTAACCTGCAGACTTGCATGTCTTTGGAGTGTGGGAGGAAACCGGAGCACCCGGAGAAAACCCACGCGGTCACAGGGAGAAAGTACAAACTGCGCACAGACAGGGCCCGTAGTCAGGAATGAACCGGGTCTCTGGCGCTGTAAGACATCAACTCTACCGC
>NC_073381.1:94031934-94071934 GCF_028641065.1 Leucoraja erinaceus
GAATTGGCCTGCACTGCCTTCTGTGGCAGAGAATTCCACAGATTCACAACTCTCTGCGTGAAGAAAGTTTGTCCTCATCTCAGTCCTAACTGGCCTACCCTTTATTCTTAAACTGTGACCCCAACATCGGGAACATTTTTCCTGCAGTTACAGTAAGTGAAAATCTAGCAGGCAAGCAGGATGCTTTCTCCAACCACCCCCATTTGAAGGCCACTATCTTCCACTGTTTCTACCCAGTGCTTGGTACTTACTTCCAGCAGCCACTGGTTGTCCTCTAGGATGCACCGAGCCGCAGCCTGATCCATGCCGATCACCTGGGCGAATTCGGCACAGAGACTCTCACGGCAGCGGCGCAACATTTCCGACGCCTCTGACGGCCCGGGACTCTTGCACTGAGGCTGCTCCATGGCCTGAGCTGCAGCGAGCGACTCGCCAGCCCGGCAAACGCTCGCCAGCTCGGCAAACACTCACCAGCCCGGCAAACACTCGCCAGCCCCAGCTCCCCATCCGCATCTCCCCATCCCATCTGCCACTGCTTTTGCTTCCATCCCTCCCTCCCTCAGCCCCGGCTCTCCAACACCCGCGGCCCATGCAGTTGATATGAGTTTTGAAATAAGTTGCTTAAAGCTTAAATAAAGTTACGAGTAGTGCAAAGTTTCACTTGCCTCACAACAATTTAAGCAACTTATTTCTTTAATACATAAACTCAGAAATGTCTGGCAAACATGGCTGATTCAGCAGGCCTTTCCCGCCCGAAACACTCCGCACATGCGCACACTCTAGAAGAGTCCAGCACATGCGCCCACTTCATTCTCCCCTCCTATTTATAGTTTGAGACGGTCAGGAGGTTCAGTACATCTTGATGACCGTCGCAGTACTGCAGCTTCAGGAGATAATGGTGTTTCAACAGCTGGTGGTAGATATATTGTATCATCCTCTAAGTGCAAGCCAATTGCTACAAAATCAAGACATTTTAGTAAAGATGATAAGAACTTTATCAACACAGAAGTAACTAATCTTTTACAAGAAGGGATTATAGAACCCAGGTCTTCCCCTTAGAGGGCACAAGTTGTCGTGGTTACGGACCGCTTGGAGAGACATAGAAAGAGTCTGCATTGATTACTCTCAAACTATAAACCAGTTCACGGAGCTTGATGCATATCCATTATCTCGTATAGAAGAGATTATCAATACATTAGCTAAGTATAAGATATTCTCTACTTTTGACTTAAAAAGTGCTTACTACCAAATTCCTCTGAAGGAATCAGAGAAGAAATGCACTGCGTTTGAAGCAAATGGGAAATTACATCACTACTGCAGAGTTCCTTTTGGGGTAACTAATGGCGTGGCTGTTTTTCAGAGAGTGATGGACAAATTTGTTGAACAGGAAATCCTTAAAGATACTTTCCCTTATCTTGATAATATAACTATTGCAGGAAAAGACCAAACTGAACATGATGAAAATGTACAACGGTTTTTAGATGTTGTACATTCTAAAAATCTAACATTAAATGAGGCTAAGTCAATAACATCAGTATCATCAATTAATATTCTTGGTTATTAGGTTGGAAATTATGTAATCAAGCCTGATCCAGAAAGACTCCGCCCACTCCAAGAGATACCTGTTCCAGCAACATTAAACTCTCTACGAAGGGTTCTTGGGATGTTTGCATATTATGCTAAATGGATACCAAATTTTGCTGACAAAATTCAACCTTTGATTAGAGCAAAATCTTTCCCCCTTGACTCTACAGCAATTGGTGCCTTTACTTCTTTAAAGAAACAATTGGAATCTGCGACATTGCACGCCATCGATGAGGATCTCCCCTTTGTGGTTGAATGTGATGCCTCTGATTTAGCAGTAAATCAAGGAGGACGACCAGTGGCTTTCATGTCTCGTACTCTCCAAGGTAGTGAATTGCACTACCCATCCGTCGATAAGGAAGCTACAGCAATTATTGAAGCAGTGAGGAAATGGAGTCATTTCCTTGCTCGCCAGCACTTCACTTTGATAACAGATCAGTGTTCAGTGGCTTTTATGCTGGATAATCGGAAACGAACGAAGATTAAAAATAGTAAAATTCATGAATGGAGGATTGAATTATCTGCATATAGTTATTCAATTGAGTACCGCCCTGGTAACGATAATGTTGCTCCAGACACATTAACTCGAGCATTTTGTGCCTCTGTTCATTCTTCTGCACTCACTGATCTTCACAATGGGCTGTGTCATCCTGGAGTCACTCGTTTGTTACACTATGTTTGTTCCAGAAATTTACCTTTCTCTACAGAAGATGTGAAGATGACGTGTGCTTCATGTAGAATCTGTGCTGAATTAAAACCACGGTTCTTCCGTCCTGAAGTAGGAAGATTGATCAAAGCTACTCAACCTATGGAACGTTTGAGTATTGACTTCAAAGGGCCTTTACCATCCTCCTCTCAAAATGTTTATTTACTTACCTTAGTTGACGAATATTCGAGGTTTCCATTTGCCTTTCCTTGTCCAAATATTTCAGCTGCTATGGTTATCAAATGTTTAGATCAACTGTTTGCATTCTGTGGATTTCCAAGTTACATACATTTGGATAGAGGCACCTCATTCCTGTCAAAAGATTTAAAAGACTACCTTTCTAAGAGAGGAAAACAACACCATATCATCCTATTGGAAATGGTCAGGTTGAGAGTTATAACGGAATCATTTGGAAAGCAGTGAAACTGGCTTTAAAGTCAAATGATATACCAGATCAGCAGTGGGAATGTGTTCTACCAGATGCATTACACTCCATCAGATCTCTACTGTCAACTGCTACCAATACTACTCCACACGAGCGGTTCTTTAACTTCAAACGGCGTTCTTCTAGTGGTACTTCTCTGCCATCATGGTTGACGAGCCCTGGGCCTGTGTTGCTTCGTCGTTATGTCCGATCAAATAAGAATGAACCTTTTGTTGATGAAGTTGAACTGACTGATGTCAACCCTTCTTATGCAACTATCAAGTATCGGGATGGACGTCAGTCAACTGTCTCACTTCGTGACCTTGCACCATGTCCGTCTTCTCCATCAGCTCCGTCACTTCTTGATAACACTAATTGAGAACATCCTCCAACACTCCCATCATCCCCTATGGAAACTTCTATACGAAATTCTAAAATTGTAAATCTAAATAACAATATGAGTGAAGTTGATGACCAAGCAATATATCTACCACCAGCTATTGAAACACCGGTATCTCCTGAGGCTCCAGTTCTGCGACGGTCATCAAGACGTACTAAACCTCCTGACCGTCTCAGCTTATAAATAGGAGGGGAGAATGAAGTGGGCGCATGTGCACATGTGCAGGACATTTCCGGAGTGTGCGCATGTGCGGAGTATTTCGGGCAGGAAATGCCTGCGGAATCAGCCATGTTTGCCAGACGTTTCTGAGTTTATGTATTAAAGAAATAAGTTGCTTAAAGCTTAAATAATGTTAAGTAAATTACGAGTAGTGAAAGTTTCACTTGCCTCACAACAGAAGGATATCGGCACGACTTGGAGAGCTTGCATTACAAGGAGGGACTGGATAGACTGGGGCTTTTTTTGTAGAGCATAGAAAGCCCGACAGTGCTTCATGGAAGTTTATAAAATCATGTGGAGCAGGGTTAGGATGCCCTCACTAGTGACTTCTACAGTTGAATTAAGGCTCCTCTTTGTTAAGACTCTGCCCCCTCTTGGAATAACACTCACACTATCCCTGCTGAGTGTCAGCCAGCTTTCTGTGATTCTTGCACAAAGATCCAAAATCCCAGGGAAATGCCGCGACTTTCTGTAATATATTCTCCATTTAAATATTTATTCTCCATTAGGGTGGTCACGGTGGCGCAGCAGTAGAGTTGCTGCCTCACAGCGAATGCAGCGCTGGAGACCTGGGTTTGATCTCGACTACGGGTGCTGTCTGCACGGAGCTGGTACGTTCTCCCCATGACCTGCGTGGGTTTTCTCCGAGATCTTCTGTTTCCTGCCACATTCCAAAGACGTACAGGTTTGTAGTTTAATTGGCTTGGTAAATGTAAAAATTGTCCCTAGTGGGTGTAGGATGGAGTAAAGGGCCTGTCCCACTTTCACGACCTATTCATGACCACTGCTGAGTTTGCCCTTGACTCGTGCTCGCAGCATGGTCATCACTAGGTCGTAAGAGGTCATAGGTAGAAAAAGGGAAGAGGTCCTGAAAGGAGAATTTAGGGAGTTAGGAGGAGAGTTAAGGAGAAGGACCGCAAAGGTAACAATCCCGCAGCGGTCCTGACGTGCAAATCGGTCGTCTGACCTGGGTATAGGGGCGAAAGACTAATCGAACCATCTAGTAGCTGGTTACCTCCGAAGTTTACTGCCTGTGCCACGCGACAGTGAGAGTAGGAATGGAGCGAGGTGGAGGATAAATGCGTGGCTGAAGGACTGGTGCAGAGGGCAGGGATTCAAGCTTCTGGATCATTGGGACCTCTTTTGTGGAAGGTGCGGCCTGTACAGAAAGGATGGGTTGCACTTGAACCCGAGGGGGACCAATATCCTGGCGCCGAGATTTGCAATGGCTTCTGCGGAGACTTTAAACTAGAACGGTTGGGGGGAGGGACTCCAATAGAGAAAGCTAGTAAGTGTGTGAGGCACAAGGTAGAGAAGGGAAGCACTCAGACCCAACATGTAGGGGGGAAAGAAGAAAAATATAATAAACAGAGAATAAGAGGTGGTGGGTTTCTTAAATGTGTGAGCAGAGAGACAGAGGGACGTAAAATGAGGGTAGAAGCAATAGGTAGCAAGGTGAAAAGTAAAAGTGGCAGGCAGACAAAATCAGGGCAAAAATCAAAAAGGGCCATTTTTCAACATAATTGTGTAAGGGGTAAGAGTGTTGTAAAAACAAGCCTGAAGGCTTTGTGTCTCAATGCACGTAGCATTCATAATAAGGTGGATGAGTTGAATGTGCAAATAGCTATTAATGACTATGATATAGTGGGGATCATGGAGATATGGCTCCAGGGTGACCAAGGCTGGGAGCTGAACATCCAGGGATTTTCAATATTCAGGAGGGATAGACAGAAAGGAAAAGGAGGTGGGGTCGCATTGCTGGTTAGAGAGGAGATTAACGCAATAGAAAGGAAGGACATTAGCTTGGAGGATGTGGAATCAACATGGGTAGAGCTGCGAAACACTAAGGGGCAGAAAACGCTAGTGGGAGTTGTGTACAGGCCACCTAACAGTAGTAGTGGAGTTGGCGATGGCATCAAACAGTAAATTAGAAATGCGTGCAACAAAGGTAAAACAGTTATAATGGGTGACTTCAATCTACATATAGATTGGGTGAATCAAATTGGCAAGGGTGCTGAGGAAGAGGA
This sequence comes from Leucoraja erinaceus, assembly GCF_028641065.1. Taxonomy (NCBI): domain Eukaryota; kingdom Metazoa; phylum Chordata; class Chondrichthyes; order Rajiformes; family Rajidae; genus Leucoraja; species Leucoraja erinaceus. The sequence goes on from NC_073381.1 coordinate 94,037,295, forward strand.
TTTCTTGTAATGTATGTGGGATAGTTTTCTAAACCAACATGTAGAGGAACCAACGAGAGAGCAGATCCCACTTCATCTCTCTCCACAACCACACCTCTGCTACAGCCACAGTCACTCAAGGCGTTCCCCAAGGCTCCGTACTCGGCCCCCTCCTCTTCATCATCTACATCCTCCCCCTTGGTCAGATACTCCGCCGCTTCAACCTGGACTTCCACCGTTACGCCGATGACACCCAGATCTACCTCAGCACCAAATCCCCCCCCACAATCCCATATCAACTCCTGTTTGTCAGCTATAAAAACCTGGATGCAACATAACTTCCTCAAACTCAACAGCGATAAAACAGAATTCCTCCTCATAGGCTCCAAATCCACACTCAGCAAAATCAATAACCCCACTCTCACCATCGACGGCACCGCTGTCTCCCCATCTCCCCAAGCCCGCAACCTTGGCGTGATCTTTGATTCCACCCTCTCCCTTGAGCCTCACATCCGCCATGTCATTAAAACCTCCTTCTTTCACCTCCGCAACATCGCCAAAATCAGACCCTCTCTCACACCTCCTGCTGCTGAAAGACTCATCCATGCCTTCATCTCCTCCCGACTGGACTATTGCAACTCACTTCTCCTTGGCATCAGCTCCACCTACATCAACCGACTCCAACTGGTCCAGAACGCAGCCGCCCGACTCATCACCCACACCAAATCCTGGCATCACATCACTCCAGTCCTCAAACAACTTCACTGGCTTCCCATCTCCCACCGGATCACCTACAAAATCCTGGTCCTCACCTACAAAGCCCTCCACCATCTGGCCCCCCCATATCTCACTGATCTCCTCTCCCCCTACCAACCCTCACGGTCCCTCAGATCCACATCAGCCGGTCTCCTCTCCATCCACAAATCCAACCTCCGCAGTTTTGGGGACAGAGCCTTCTCCAGGGCAGCTCCCAGGCTCTGGAACTCCCTCCCCCAACTGATCCGCAATTCCGTGTCCCTCATCATCTTCCAGTCCCGCCTCAAGACCCATCTCTTCACCTCTGCCTATCCTTAGCCCCACGTCCCCCTCCCTTTTCATCTGTGCTTTAATTGCCTCATATTGTGTTTTGAATTGAATTCTGTCTTTAATTTATGTACTAGTCATGTCTCTACTATTTATTTTATTCCGCTTACATGTTTTTCCTCTACTTGCTAAATTTTTGTAAGGTGTCCTTGAGACTCTTGAAAGGCGCCCATAAATAAAATTTATTATTATTATTATTATTCTAGACTGGGTATTGAGTAATGAGGAAGGGTTAGTTAGCAGTCTTGTTGTGCGTGGCCCCTTGGGCAAGAGTGACCATAATATGGTTGAGTTCTTCATTAGGATGGAGAGTGACATATTTAATTCAGAAACAATGGTTCTGAACTTAAAGAAAGGTAACTTTGAGGGTATGAGACGTGAATTTGCCAACATTGACTGGCAATTAATTCTTAAAGGGTTGATGGTGGATATGCAATGGAAGGCATTTAAAGGCTGCATGGATGAACTACAACAATTGTTCACCCCAGTTTGGCAAAAGAATAAATCAGGGAAGGCAGTGCATCCGTGGATAACAAGGGAAATCAGGGATAGTATCAAAACAAAAGATTAAGCATACAAATTAGCAAAAAGAAGCAGCCTACCAGAGAAGAAATTCAGTCCAGCAGAGGAGGACAAAGGGCTTAATTAGGAAAGGGAAAATAGATTATGAAAGAAAACTGGCAGGGAACATAAAAACTGACTGCAAAGGTTTTTTATAGATATGTGAAGAGAAAAAGATTAGTTAAAACAAATGTAGGCCCCTTGCAGTCAGAAACAGGTGAATTGATCATGGGGAACAAGGACATGGCAGACCAATTGAATAACTACTTTGGTTCTGTCTTCACTCAGGAAGACATAATTAATCTGCCGGAAATAGCAGGGGACCGCGGGTCAAATGAGATGGAGGAATTGAGTGAAATCCAGGTTAGCCGGGAAGTGGTGTTAGGTAAATTGAATGGATTAAAGGCCGATAAATCCACAGGGCCAGATAGGCTGCATCCCAGAGTACTTAAGGAAGTAGCCCCAGAAATAGTGGATGCATTAGTGATCATTTTTCAAAACTCTTTAGATTCTGGAGTAGTTCCTGAGGATTGGAGGGTAGCTAATGTAACCCCACTTTTTAAAAAGGGAGGGAGAGAGAAAACGGGGAATTACAGACCAGTTAGTCTAACATCGGTAGTGGGAAAACTGCTAGTCAGTTATTAAAGATGGAATAGCAGCACATTTGGAAAGTGGTGAAATCATTGGACAAAGTCAGCATGGATTTATGACAGGTAAATCATGTCTGACGAATCTTATAGAATTTTTCGAGGAGGTAACTAGTAGCGTGGATAAGGGAGAACCAGTGGATGTGTTATATCTGGACTTTCAGAAGGTTTTCGACAAGGTCCCATATAAGAGATTAGTATACAAACTTAAAGCACACGGTATTGGGGGTTCAGTATTGATGTGGATAGAGAACTGGCTGGCAGACAGGAAGCAAAGAGTAGGAGTAAACGGGTCCTTTTCAGAATGGCAGGCAGTGACTAGTGGGGTACCCCAAGGCTCAGTGCTGGAACCCCAGCTATTTACAATATATATTAATGGTTTGGACGAGGGAATTGAATGCAACATCTCCAAGTTTGCGGATGACACGAAGCTGGGGGGCAGTGTTAGCTGTGAGGAGGATGCTAGGAGGCTGCAAGATGACTTGGATAGGCTGGGTGAGTGGGCAAATGTATGGCAGATGCAGTATAATGTGGATAAATGTGAGGTTATTCACTTTGGTAGCAAAAACAGGAAAGTAGACTATCACCTGAATGGTGGCCGATTAGGAAAAGGGGAGATGCAATGAGACCTGGGTGTCATGGTACACCAGTCATTGAAAGTAGGCATGCAGGTGCAGCAGGCAGTGAAGAAAGCGAATGGTATGTTAGCATTCATAGCAAAAGGATTTGGGTATAGGAGCAGGGAAGTTCTACTGTAGTTGTAAAGGGTCTTGGTGAGACCACATCTGGAGTATTGCGTACAGTTTTGGTCTCCTAATCTGAGGAAGGGCATTCTTGCCATAGAGGGAGTACAGAGAAGGTTCACCAGACTGATTCCTGGGATGTCAGGACTTTCATATGAAGAAAGACTGGATAGACTCGGCTTGTACTCGCTAGAATTTAGAAGATTGAGGGGGGGATCTTAAAGAAACTTACAAAATTCTTAAGGGGTTGGACAGGCTAGATGCAGGAAGATTGTTCCCGATGTTGGGGAAGTCCAGAACAAGGGGTCACAGTTTAAGGATAAGGGGGAAATCTTTTAGGACTGCGATGAGAAAAACATTTTTCAAACAGAGAGTGGTGAATCTCTGGAACTCTCTGCCACAGAAGGTAGTTGGGGCCAGTTCATTGGCTATATTTAAGAGGGAGTTTGATGTGCCCTTGTGGCTAAAGGGATCAGGGGGTATGGAGAGAAGGCAGGTACAGGATACTGAGTTGGATGATCAGCCATGATCATATTGAATGGCGGTGCAGGCTCGAAGGGCCGAATGGCCTACTCCTGCACCTATTTTCTATGTTTCTATGTAGGTAGGTCGTAGCAGGTCGTGATGCTAGTCGTAGGTACTCGTGGCATCAAGTAGGTTAGGGGTTTTTTTCTAGCCTGATAAAAAATGTCCACGAGTAAAAAAGGTCGTGAATTAGGTCGTGAAAGTGGGACAGGCCCTTTAATGTGCTGGGATCGCTGGTCGGCACGGCCCCGCTGGGCCGAAGGGCCTGTTTCCACGCTGTATCTCTAAACTGAACTAAACTGTCTGCATCTTGGTGGAACCAGTGTGTTGCTGAAACTGGCTCTTTGGCCCACCGAGTCCAGGACAACCCGTGATCGCCCCGTATACTACCACCGTCTTATACACTAGATACAATTTTACACAAGCCAATTAACCTGCAAACCTGCACGTCTTTGGAATGTGGGAGGAAACCGGAGCAAGTGCAGAAAACATGCGTGGTCACAGGGAGATGGTGCAAACTCCGTACCAGCAGCACCCCTAGTCAGGATCGAACCCTAGTCTGTGGCACTACCCGTCATCCTCCTGTGCGGCTTGTCGCTACTCATGTGCACTCCAGTGTACATCGCCTCAAACCTATGGTCGCGATATGCTAATTCCGTGAGTGGAAATATCCATAACTGGAAGACCCGTAGACTGGGTCCTCTGCCATTCCCTTGTTCTCAAACACTATTTCCCACCCTCCTTCTCCAGGGGATGAATCAATGCTCACCGCCACTTCTCTCTCCCTATTACAGGCAAGGATTAATTGAAATGTACAGCTGTACTCCACGGAAACAGACCGTGACCAATGTCGACACCTATCAACGTGCGTCCTGCTTGCCTGCATTAGGCCTCTATCCCCCCCCACCGTCTACTCTATTCATGAACTTGTCCATTGTAATTGTGTCTCTTTGCATCACCACTTCTGGCAACTCGTGCTACACACCAACCACCCTCGTCCTCAACAACCCAAGCCTTCAGATTTCCCACTGTCTATTTTTTCCACATATCCTTCGCTAGTTTGCACTCAGTTTTTTTCTCTATTATCCACTTTGTCCTCCCTTTTTGAATTCTGAATTTGTCACAGTCTACAACTAACTTTTGCCTCCTAATACATTTCCCCCTCCACCGCACGCCCCATCCTTATCTCCCTTGGTCAGCCACCATGGGCTCAGCCCGTCCCTGCAATCTTTCCTCCTCCTTGGGTACATACTGCCGAGTATATATTACGTTTGCTGAAATTCTGCCGCTGCTTTTCCATTGTCCTGCCTGCTAATCTAATCGACTCCGTCCACTTAGTCAACTCCTCCCAGTTGCACGAAAACGCCCTTTATTCACGATAAACAGTTGCTTCTCACTATCAAACTGCTTACAAAGTTCTCTCCTCTGTTCTGTCTTAGAGTCAAACGGCACCAAAACTGGCCCTCCGACCCAATACATGCCAACCAAGATGCCTCCATTGAAACTAGTTCCATATCTCTCCAGACCCGGTTCCTATCCAGGACCCTGTCCAAATGATTCTATAATGTTGTTATTGCCCCTGCCTCAACTACCTCCTCTCGAAGCTCGTTCCAAATATCCACAACCCTCTGTATGATAAACCTGCCCCTTAAATCTTCCCCCCCTCACCTTAAACCTATGCGGTCTTGTCCTTGATGCCTGTATCCTGGGGACAAAGACTGTTGATTCTATCTGTTCTCCTCATCAATTTAGCCACCTCTAAAAGATCATCCCTCAGCCTCACGCACTCCAAGGAGTAAAGTCCCAGCCTGTCGCTGTAGATCAGGCCCTTGGGTCCTGGCTACATCCCCCTAAATCTCAATAGCACTCTTCCCAGCTTAATGGCATCTTTCCTTCAGCAAAGTGACCAAAACTGAGCACAATACCCCACGTACGGCCTCACTAACATTTGTCTGCGGAGGGCGCTCAGCATCGCCAAGGACTGCTCTCACCCCAACCATGGACTGTTTACCCTCCTACCATCCAGGAGGCGCTACAGGTCTCTCTGTTGCCGGACCAGCAGGATCAGGAACAGCTTCTTCCTGGTGGCTGTCACTCTACTCAACAACGTACCTCGGTGACTGCCAATCACCACCCCCCCCGGACACTTATTATTATTTATTCAAATCATTTGCTATGTCGCTCTTCCAGGGAGATGCTAAATGCATTTCGTTGTCTCTGTACTGTACACTGACAATGACAATTAAAGTTGAATCTGAATCTGAATCTGTACAACCGCAGCATAATGGTTCAAGTTCTATACTCAATACCCTGACTGACGAAGGCCAAAGTGACAAAAGCCTTCTCCGTCACCCTATCTACAAGAGATACCACCTCCAGGGAACGATGTACCATACTCTTATTATTTAAGAAGGAACTGCAGATGCTGGAAAAATCGAAAGTAGACAAAAAATGCTGGAGAAACTCAGCGGGTGAGGCAGCATCTATGGAGCGAAGGAAATATGGTTTCGGCCCGAAACGTTGCCTTCTTCAGACTGATCTGTCCTTCAGTCTGAAGAAGGGTTTCGGCCCCAAAAAACGTTGCCTATTTCCTTCGCTCCATAGATGCTGCCTCACCCGCTGAGTTTCTCCAAGGTTATGCCCTGGTTGACTTCCCTAATACCTTACACCTATCACCTCAAACTATTTTATAAGATCACTATTTTGTGTACCGCAAGGATTATATTAGATATTAATTTGCTGGAAAGTTAGGCACAGAATTGGCAAATGGAATGCAATCGTGATCAGTGTGAAGTGAAGCGCTCCGCAAGGTCAAAGGAGGGTAGGACATTTACCTTAATGGTAGGACACTAGGGAATCGCTAGAGACCCTTGCCACGGCACGGCCGCCAGCATAATCAAGGACGGGTTGAACCCTGGCCACTCCCTCCACTCCCCTAACCCATCGATCACAAGGTACAGAAGTGTGAAAACGCACACCTCCAGATTCAGGGACAGTTTCTTCCCAGCTGTTATCAGGCAACGGAATCATCCTACCACAACCAGAGAGCAGTGCTGAACTACTATCTACCTCTTTGATGACCCTCGGACTATCTTTGATCGGACTTTGCTGGCTTTACCTCGCACTAAACGTTATTCCCTTATCATGTTTTTATACACTGTAATCGGCTCAATTTGTAATCATGATTTGTCTTTGTACTAACTGGCTAACATGCAACACAAAGCTTTTCATAAAGCAATAAAAGATATTATTATTATTTCACTGTACCTCGGTACACGTGACAATAAACTAAACTGAATCAATCAACTGACCACATGGTGCCAGAACAACCACCTTGCCCTCAATGTCAGTAAAAAGATTTCAGAAGAGGAAGGTTGTGGATCCACAAACCTGTCTTCATCGATGGGATGGTGGTGGAGAGTGTCCAAAACTTTTAATTCCTGACCGAGGAAGCTCTGTCCTGGACCTGGCAGATTGATTCACTCACAAAGAAAGCTTATCAACGTACCGACTTCCTTAGAAGATTGAGGAGGTTCGGCATGTCCACTGACGATACTCTCTCGAACTTCTACAGCTGTAGAGGGGAGAGCATATCGACTGGTTGCATTACGGCCTGTTTCAGCGGCATTGAGTATAGAAGCTGGGATGTAATGTTAAAATTGTACAAGGCATTGGTGAGACCAAATCTGGAGTATGGTGTACAATTTTGGTCGCCCAATTATAGGAAGGATGTCAACAAAATAGAGAGAGTACAGAGGAGATTTACTAGAATGTTGCCTGTGTTTCAACAACTAAGTTACAGAGAAAGGTTGAATAAGTCAGGTCTTTATTCTCTGGAGTGCAGAAGGTTAAGGGGGGACTTGATAGAGGTCTTTAAAATGATGAGAGGGATAGACAGAGTTGATGTGGATCAGCTTTTCCCTTTGAGAATAGGGAAGATTCAAACAAGGGGACATGACTTCAGAATTAAGGGACAGAAGTTTAGGGGTAGCATGAGGGGGAACTTCTTTACTCAGAGAGTGGTAGCGGTGTGGAATGAGCTTCCAGTGGAAGTGGTGGAGGCAGGTTCGTTGGTATCATTTAAAAATAAATTGGATAGGCATATGGATGAGAAGGGAATGGAGGGTTATGGTATGAGTGCAGGCAGGTGGGACTAAGGGAAAAAAAGATGTTCGGCACGGACTTGTAGGGCCGAGATGGCCTGTTTCCGTGCTGAAATTGTTATATGGTTATATGGTTATATGGTTAACTGGAATCGCTGGGGATTATGACAAAAACGTCCTCGTGGCGATCCCTGGAAGCGACGACGCGATTCACTCTGTGACGCTTCGGGCGCCAATTCTGTCAACATGTTGGACGACGACAGAAGCCGACGGCGAGCTGCATCGTCCGACACACGAGCGAGCCAACTGGAATCGCTAACTCAAAAGGGCAGCCAGCATCATCAGAGGCCCACACCACCCTCTCCTCCCACTGCTGCCATCAGGAAGAAAGGGATAGGAGACTGAAAACTGTAACATCCACGTTCAGGAGCAGTTTCTTCCCAACAACCACCAGGCTATTAAACACTGTGACTTCCAAATAGGGTTCGAACCACAAGGGATTGGGGGCAATGCTTGTGTCTTAGCCTGCCCAATCTCTCCCTGTATGTCCGACCACTGTATGGCTTCACAAAACACGACACACTGCATTTGCTGAGTTTAACCTTCATCTGCCAACACTCCGTCCAACTTGTCATTTGAGCTGCATCCTGCTGAAGCCTGGGACAACATTCCTCATTATGCAGGACATCCACAGAATTAAGAATCCATTAACCCACATCGCAAAAAGCACCGATCCCTGCGACACACTATTGACCACTGACTTTCAATCACACAAATGTCCTTCCACCACTTACGCCTGCTTCCCATCACCAAGTCAATTATAGTCCCACTGAGTCAAATCACCTTGGATCGAATGTGCATTAATCTTTGGAATCATGTCGAACGACTAAGTTATTTCTGGACAACATCGACCGCTATGTTTTCATCAATCTCTTTTTTTTAAAAATCTCCTCCAAAAACTATCAAATTAGCGAAGATCGACACAAAATGCTGGAGTAACTCAGCGGGACAGGCTGCATTTGTGGAGAGAAGGAATGGGTGACATTTTGGGTCGAGACCCTTCTTCAGACTGAGAGACAGAATTTCTGGTCAAAAGCAATCCCGAATTGGTCTCTGTCTTTCCAAAGGTATATAAATCCTATCCCCAAGAACCTTCCACAATAATTGTCCAATAAACAATATATTACAGTCTTTTGCCTTTTGATATTTTGAACCGTCTTACCCGTTCCTCTTGCCCCTGATCTCCAGTCTTCTGTTCTCGCGTACTGCTGGCTTCTATATCTATCCTTGTTTTTATCTCCTGCTCACCATGCTTCTAGTCCACCCCCCCCCCCCCCCCCCCCCCCCCCTGTCATTCTAGCTTAAGCCCTGCCCAGCACATGATCACTGTTCCTCAACTCTCTCATTACACAATATTAGTTCTAAAATAGCACGTTTCCCTCTTTGGTTTCTCAAAACACTGACCTAGAAAGCCACCCTCACCCACATCGCTGCAGCCGATTCACTGCGCTACTTAACAACAAACAGCTGAAGGGTCTCAGCGGGGGGAAGCAGCATTTGTAGAGACAAACAGTTTAGTTTCGAGATACAGTGTGGGAGGAAACCGAAGATCTCGGAGAAAAACCACGCGGTCACGGGGAGAATGTACAAACGCCCTTACCGTGCTGTCTGTAAGGGCGCCCCACAGCCTCCTTCGCTCAAGGGGAAAAAAGGCCCAGCCTGTCCAGCCTCTCCTCACAAATCAAAGGCTACTGAACCACTCACATCCTTGTAAATCTCCTCTGCACCTTTTGATATCCTTCCTGTTGTGGGGTGACCAGAGCTGTACACGGTACTTAATAGTGGCTTCACAATATCTGTGAATCAACTCAGCACTCAATGACTGGTGAGCGTGCACATGCCAAGCACCTTCTTCACCACCTTGTCCACCCGTCTGGCCACTTTCTTGGCACGATGTCCATGCACCCCCACAACACTCCCCAGGGCCCAACCATTCACTGTGCAACTCCTGACCTGGTGTGCCCCACCAAAATGCAATACCTCACATTTATCCGAATTAAACTCCATCGGCCATTCTTTAGCCCTTAGGCCCAGTTAGTACACAGAACAGCACAGGACTTCGGCCCACAATGTCAGTGCCAAACACAGTCCCCAGTTAAACGGCTTGCATTTGGAAGATAATGGGCTAATTAGGGATAATAACCTTGGCTTTGTCCAACGACTTGGTTGAAGTCTTTTGAGGAGGTGACAAAGGTGAGCGTTGATGGTGGGGCACATGAACTTTAGTGATAAAGTTCTTCATGGTAGACTGATCCAGAAAAAACTAAGATGCATGGGATCGATGGGGACTTGCCTGGAACATCGTACAAGGGCAGGTGGTGGAAGCATTTACGATAGTGATGTTAATGAGGCATTCAGGTAGACAAATGAATGGGCAGGGAATGGAGGGAATGGATCATGTGCATGAATATGGATTAATTTGGCATCATGGTTCAGCACAGACATGATGGGATGAAGGGCCTGTTCCTGTGCTGTACTATTCTATGTTCTATCACAAGACCAAAAATATAGACCGTTGTCTAGTGTAGGCTCACCCTGTTAAATTGGAACAACAACATTTTTACTCCACGAAATCCTCCTGTAAGAAGGCTAGGACTAAGACCTCTTGCTTTAACTGCTGGCCTTCAGTACTGGTGCATGAAGACAATAGACAAATAGGTGCAGGAGTAGGCCATTCGGCCCTTCGAGCCAGCACCGCCATTCACTGTGATCTTGGCTGATCATCCACATTCAGTACCCCGTTCCTGCCTTCTTCCCACATCCGCTATCTTTAAGAGCTCTATCTAACTCTCTATTGAAAGCATCCAGAGAATTGGCCTCCACTGCCTTCTGGGGCAGAGAATTCCACAGACTCACAACTCTGTGGGTGAAAAAGTGTTTTCCTCATCTCCGTTCTAAATGGCCTACCCCTTATTCTTAAACTGTGGCCCCTGGTTCTGGACTCCCCCAACATCAGGAACATGTCTCCTGCATCGGGGCACATAGGTCCCATTAAACATTCACCCGAAGACGAGAGACCAGGAGGATGGAGCCATGACGGAACCGATGGGCGAGGCTGGAGGCGAGGAGAGGGAACCGGGGCCAGGCCCGGGCCCAAAGCATCCTCAAGGTCAACCCTTAAGTATGCGGAAATCCAGCACGCGAAAAACTACAAAAATTCAGGGCGTGACAAACATTTAGGATACAAAACGGGATCAAAATTTAGGACGCAGAAAGGTACGTAAATTCAGGATTAGTAAAGGTACAAAAATTTTGGACACCAAAAGTGACAAAAATTCAGGATGGGAAAAGTGAGGAAAATTGAGGACGCAAAAAGCGACGCAAATCACGACGCGAAAAACGACAAACTTCAGGACGTGAAATGCAACTGAATGTCAGGAGGTGAAAACTGACGCAATTTCAGCACACGAAAAGCGCCGAAATTTCAGCATACAAAAGGCGACGAAAATTCAACATGCGAAAAGCGACGATAATTCATCACGGGAAAAGGTGGATGGGCGAGGAGAGGGACGTGGTGCCCAAGGAAGGCCTATTGCTGGAGCCCCTGCAGCAGCCTGGGGCTCGCCTGGATCGGGCACCGCTCATAAGAACTAGAGTGCGGGCTGGACTTTGCAAATGGAACCAAAACCTGGCACCTCTTGCATGCGGGCTCAGCAGGCTATTTCTGTACGCTTTGCTAATCGGGGATATGCTTAGGTATGGCAATACGTGACTGAATGCAAGAAAATAATTTCTTTGTGCCTTTGTTCATGTGACAAATAAAGGCACCATTGAACCATTCAGCATAAAACCTATCCAATCATTTTAACAAATGCTCTACTTTTATGTGCCAGAATAGTTGATCTCACCTTTCCCACATTATAGTCCTCTGTCATTTCTGCAGACTGAGGGCCCGTTACCCGACTGCACAGTCACGTTTCATTCAGGGTAAGGGCCAATCACTGTCTGACTGTATGGAGCCAAGGTTTGTACAGGGTGGCGGACATTCACTGTACAAGATTCACTGTCTGATGAAGGGTCTCCACCCGAAACGTCACCCATCCCTTCTCTCCAGAGATGCTGCCTGTCCTGCTGAGTCACTCCAGCTTTTTGTGTCTTATCTTCGCTGCACAAACTCACTGGTGATTCTGGGCGAGGACAACACACAGTTTGAGACTGCACCAAAGTTACCGTTTGACGGGTTGAAAGGTACATCATGGAAACAGGCTCTTCAGCCCATGCCAACCAGCAATCACCTGATCACATGAGTTCTACATTGTCCCATTGTATGCATGTACTTCCCAACATTGGGCAATTGTTTACATGTCAATTAACCTGCAAATCCTTTCAGCACAAAGGGTGGTGGGTGTATGGAACGAGCAGCCGGAGGAGGTAGTTGAGGCTGGGATTATCACAATGTTTAAAAGATGTTTAGACAGGTACATGAATAGGACAAGTTTAGAGGGATATGGGCCAAATGCAGGCAGGTGGGACTAGTGTAGATGGGCCATGTAGGCAAGTTGGGCCGAGGGGACTGTTGTGCTGTAAAACGCTACGACTATCTTCGGAATGTGGGAAGAAACAGGAGCACCCGGAGGGAAACCTACGCGGTCACGGGGGAGAACGTGCAAACTCCGCACAGGCAGTACCCGAGGTCAGGATCGAACCCGGGTCTCTGGCGCTGTGAGGGAGCAGCTCTACCAGCAGCAGCACCACATGATTCATGTTCTCCAGCCGATCCTTGGCCTGAACTGATGCTGCTCGACTGGCTGAGTTCTTGCTGCAGTTTAGTTCGTTTTCACCAGATTCCAGTTAGAGCCACTCAGTGCCTGAATGAGCTCATTCTGAGTGAGAGTTCCTCATGCATGAGTCCACAGAATCAGTGTCGGGTTTGGAGCGAGGGGCACTTACTCGGAAATGGTACAAATTCACTGTTTACTCAAGGTTGTTATCCCTTGCCTTATCTCCACAGAGTGGCTGTTTATGGAGGGCACTATCAGAGTTGCCTGGGTGAGTAACTATGCTGCGTTATCTGGAGGATGCAGACTGCAGCCACTGTGGGCCATGATAGTGAGAGTGTTCATGAGGTCGTGCGATAGGAGAAGAATGAGGCCATTCAGCCCATCAAGTCTACTACCATTCAATCATGGCTGATCTACCTCTCTCTCCTAACCCCATTCTCCTGCCTTCTCCCCATAAGCCTGACACACCCTTTCTGATCTAGAATCTATCTATCTCTGCCTTAAAAATATCCATTGACTTGGCCTCCACAGCCTTCTGTGGCAAATAATTCCACAGATTCACCACCATGACTGTTCAGGGTGGTGAGGGGGGGGGGGGGGGGGGGGGCACAATCAGCTGGACTACTTTTCCCTTAATGATAAAGGGGCTTCTTGGCTGGTGTTCGATCTGCATTCATCGGGGCCGGTGGAAAGTGTCCCATCACAACCCTGACTTGCGGCTTGTGCAGATGTGGGGCGGGATGGCATTGCAACATTAGGAGGTGAATCACTCAACATGTGAAATCCAGTCTCTGACCTACTCTGACAGCTAGGGTGCTCACGTGAACGGTCTCAGAGATTTTCACGTCACGGTGGTAGAGTTGCTGCCTTACAGCGCTTACAGCGCCAGAGACCCGGGTTTGATCCCGGCTACGGGTGCTGTCAGTTTGGAGTTTGGAGTCACGTTCTTCACGTGACCACGTGTGTTTTCTCCAAAAACAATTGTTTTTCTCCCACGCTCCAAAGATGTACAAGTTTGTAGGTTAATTGGCTTGGTATAAATGTAAATTGTCCCTAGCGTGTGTTAATGTGCGGGGATCGCTTGTCAGCGTGGACTCGGTGGGCCTGTTTCTGTGCTGTTTCTCTAAACTAAACTAAATAGTGGTGAACTTGGCAAAGGTTTTGCCACTTACTTCAAGGGTAGGTGGTTAGACCCTCTCTTGTTTCATACACTCAGCGCCTGGCACCTTTGTGGCACGATTGGCACCTGCCACATTTAATCCTGTTTTAGTTTACTTTAGCTTATTATTGTCACATGTACCGAGGTACAGTAAAAAGCTTTTGTGTTTTGTGCTATCCAGTCAGTACATGATTACAATCATGAGAATTCAATTTACTCAGACGGTAAGAAATTGCAGAGAATTCTAAACATAGCTCTGGCCATCACACAAACCAACCTCCTGGGTGGCAGTGTGAAATGTGAGGAGGATGCCATGAGAATGAAGGGTGACTTGGGCAGGTTGGGGGAGTGGGCAGATGCATGGCAGACAAAGTTTAATGCAGATAAATGTGAGATTTTATTTCGGACTACGTGAAGAACCCCGCCACGACGCATGCGTGTCATATCGCTTCACGCTTGCGAAACGACAGGCGGGGTGGAGTGTTTGAAACCGCGACCTGCAGGTAAGTAATTTACACTGCGGTAGTTTTATCCGCGCTGTTTTTACACGGGGGGGGGGGGAGGAAGCTGGACAAAATAGTGTCCACAAGTGCTGCGAGTAAAGCTGGCTGGGGAGGACCGCGAAGTTGCGGGAGCCAGCAGCAGCAGAAGGCACAAGCCCCGTAAGAGATCAGCTGTGCCAACTTTTGGTCCCACACCGGCCAGAACACCACGGCCGGGCGGGAGACTATTCAAATGGGGTCGTCGACTTTTTGGACAAGTCGAAAACGGCAGGAGACGGGGTGGAACGACGTTCCCCCGTAGCGACTATTTTAACTTGAACCTGCAGGTAAGAGCTGCGTTTTTTTTTCTGTTTTTACCATGCTGATTACAGGTGGAGAAACCAAGGGCTGCGACAAAGCTGGTGGGCTAGATGGGATCAGCTGTGCCTGATGTTGCCTCCACACCGGCCAGATCCACTCCACGGCAGTAAGGACAAAGCTGGAGAGGGAGGACCGTGGAGCAGCGGGCAGCCAGCAGCAGCCAGCGATAGTGGGATCAGCTGTGCCCGATGTCGCCTCCGCACCGACCAGATCCACGCGGCCGGGCGGCAAGGCTAGACACAAAAACAAACAAGGTCGTGGACTCAGAGGAGTCCGACTTTGAACAACCGCGGGCGGCCAGCGACCGAGAGCGCTGGAGCCGAATGGAGCGGTGTATGGAGCATTTGCTCCACGTGACAGGCTCCGGGAGATGGAGTCGGGTCACTGTGGGCCCTATGATAAACCCACAGCAGTACCTCTTGAAGGGCTGCACAGTGCTTCTACCTCATCAGAGGGGAGCACTGCGGGTCAGTTCTGGGATGACCTGGAAGAGGGGTCCGCAGAAGGAAAGACAAGTGTGCAAGGGGTGCAGGAACGAGAGAACCTACTGGACTAATAAAATGGACTCCAACAAACACTACAGCCAAAGACAGCACCGCTACGCACCCACCAGCAGAACTGGTGAAAGCTCGAAGGCCTGGTATTCAAAACATGAGTCTTTTTAGGCCATGGCCCAGACCGGCCTTCTTGGAAGATGCGGGGACCTCCAACGCCAACCAAACTGAAAATCCAGACACCAGCGCAACAACAGCAGCGATGAACCTACAACAAGAAGTAAACCTGCCACTGGTAACAATGGAGGTAGGTGGGTCTGGTTCCCTACAAAATAAAGGGAGCATGGAGGTTGGGGGGAGACTACACTCTTTTCTGAATGCATGGAGCATGTTAACAACCGATACTTACATCTTAAGCAGTATCCAGGGATATACAATAGAGTTTATACATAAGTACAGCCTCCAGTTCAACATATACCGAACCGAATGTTCGTGCCTTCAGATAAAGAAAAATCAGAGGCACAAGCTGAACTGGAGCGGCTTTACATAAATGGTGTAATTGAGAAAACTCAACACGAACCATTAGAATTCGTGTCCAATATATTTATCAAAAACAAAAAAGATGGTGGTTGTCGCATCACCATAGATCTGACAAAATGGAAACCTTTGTTACTGCTAAACAATTAATTTCCAAAGGTTACTTCATGGCCAGCATCGATTTAAAAGATGCTTACTATTCAGTGCCTATACGAGGTGACCACAAATGTTACTTAAAATTTAACTGGATGGGACAACTCTGGCAGTATAAAGCACTGCCAAATGGGTTATCATCAGCCCCAGGCTGTTCACAAAAATTTTGAAACCAGCCCTAGCGTTTCTACGGAAACGTAAACACATGGTCATGGCATATTTAGATGACATACTCATTGTGGGCAAAACTTTGGAGTTGGCCAAACAAACTGTAACAGCCTCAAAACAGTTATTTGAAAAACTGGGATTTATTACCCATCCAGTTAAATCCAAACTAACGCCTTCCACTACTATGGACTATTTGGGGGTTTCACCATTGACTCAGTTCACATGTCGGTGACTCTGCCTAAGGGAAAGGCTAGAGATTTAATAGAGGCTTGCATAACCTCATTGACATCAGCAAACCATCCATCAGATTGGTAGCAAAGTAATTGGCAAATGGTGGCTGCCTTTCCAGCCACACAATTTAGACCTCTACATTACCAAAACTTACAGAGAGCAAAAATACAAGCGCTCAAAATTAATGCAGGTCACTTTGACAGACCTATGAAACTACCAATCAAGCTAAAATGGAATAAAATGGTAGATAGATAACATCTGGCTTTGTTCCAATCCAAGCATTGTCAGTAACCTTTCCATGGTACTACAAACTGATGCCAGTGCACTTGGGCGGGGAGCCACTAATACCATCACCAGCTGTGGAGGTAGATGGACTGCTCAGGAGGCATCCTTATTACTCACACTGGGCATAAACTACCTGGAAATGTTGGGTGCATTCCATGGCCTAAAGTCATATTGTACTGGGTTATATCACCAGCATGTTAGACTACAGATAAACAATACCACCGTGGTAGCATACATTAACCACATGGGTGGAAACAAATCGACATCATGTGACAATCTGGCTAATACAATTTGGCAATGGTGTATCCAGAGAGATATTTGGATATCAGCCACTTACCTACCAGGAAGACTAAATTTATTGGCAGACACCAGGTCACGCAAATTTAATGAAAACACCGAATGGATGTTGATTAAAAAGGATTTGCTGATATTACAGCAAAATATGGAACACCAGATATCGATCTATTCGCATCCAGACTTAACCACCAGTTATCAAATTATGTTTCATGGGAACCAGACCCTGGGGCAGCGGCAACAGATGCAAAATATGGAACACCAGATATCGATCTATTCGCATCCAGACTTAACCACCAGTTATCAAATTATGTTTCATGGGAATCAGACCCTGGGGCAGCGGCAACAGATGCATTTTCGCTGCATTGGGGGGGGAGAAATTTTTTATTTACGCATTCCCTCCTTTCCTGCCTCATCAGTCGGGTATTAAGGAAAATACAACAAGACTCTGCGTCTGGTATTGGTGGTACCCGATTGGCCTACTCAACCACGGTTCCCAGTGGTATTAAACATGGTATTAGAACCATGTATCACCATCCCACATAGACCAGATTTATTGCTACATCCTGTAACAAGGGATAGCCACCCATGCCATAAACATTTGAACTTATCAATTTGTAGAGTTTTAAAAACACCTCTACTACAACTGGGACTGACGGACCGAACAGTGAACATGATCTCGGCGGCCCAAAGACAGTCAACCAAAAAACAGTATCTGGTCTATATCAGGAAGTGGGAGATGTACTGCCATAAAAACAACATCACCTATAGAGACATGAACATCCCGTCTGTTCTGGAATATCTGGCAGGCCTCCACTATGATGAGGGGCTCAGTTACAGTGCCATCAACTGCGCCAGCAGTGCCCTATCGACTTACCTATGGCAGGGGACAGAGCATTACTCTGTTGGGACTCGCCCACTGGTAACAAAACTTATGAGGGGAATTTTTAATATTAATCCGCCAAGAACCAGGTACTCCCAAATATGGGACGTGAGTATTATCCTGAAGATGCTCAGGAATTGGTCTCCAGCAACAGCTCTGTCCCTACACAGACTGACATTAAAAACAGTCATGCTAATGGCATTGGTCACGGCACAGAGGGTACAGTCACTGCATAAACTAAGACTGGACAACATGACTTCCTCAACAGAAAATATTACGTTTCATATCTATGGGTTAGTAAGCAGAACAGACAGGGATCAGCAGGCCTCAATATACAATTTAGGTCATACCCAAACAGATGACCGTCTGTGTATAATAAGACATCTGTCGTTATACATGGAGAAAACGAAAATCCTAAGAGGCAATGAGAAGGCACTTTTTGGTCAGCCATTAGCAACCACACAAAAGAGTGACGGTCCAGACCATCTCGAGATGGCTGAAACAGGTGCTAACACAGGCTGGGGTGGATACTGACATTTTTAAATCTCATTCCACCAGGGCTGCAGCTACATCGGCAGCGATACAGTTGGATCTACCAATGGACCAAATCCACAAGGCAGCAGGATGGTCTGGGGGTAAAAACATTCCAATTATTTTACAATAAACCAGTAATGAAACCTGGAACGTTCGCAGAAACAAATTTAAGTTCTGTAAATTAATTTAAACCCCTAAAAAGGGTTATAATTTGTGTTAATACATTTTATGATTTCAGTGTCGAATTCATGTCCAAATTATGTTAACACAATTCCTCCTACAGTCATCAAGGCAGACGTGATGCATGGACTCGTTTCCACGGCATGAAATGACAGCGCTTTAAAATCTTCACGTAGTCACTCACGTGACTCCGAAGTAAAATAGTAAGATTAAACGAGAACTTACCAGTTTGAAGTTTGATCTGTATTTTATGAGGAGTTACGATGAGGGATTACGTGCCCTCCGCTCCCACCCTTGATCATATACTTAACTGGTATCTCTTCTCTAATCTTACTATGTTTAGTCATTACAGTTATCTGTGATTTCACACCGCTACTTTGAAGAATGACACGCATGCGCCTGGCGGGGTTCTTCACGTAATCCCTCATCGTAAATCCTCATAAAATACAGACCAAACTTCAAATTGGTAAGTCCTCGTTTAATCTTACTATCCACTTTGGTAGCAAAACCAGGAAGGCAGATTACTATCTAAATGGAGTCAAGTTGGGAAAAAGAGAAGTACAACGGGATCTGGGGGTCCTTGTACATCAGTCAATGAAAGTAAGCATGCAGTTACAGCAGGCAGTAAAGAAAGCGAATGGCATGTTGGCCTTTATAACAAGAGGAATATAGGAGCAAATAGGTCCTTCTGCAGTTGTACAGAGCCCTAGTGAAACCACACCTGGAGTATTGTGTGCAGTTTTGGTTCCCTAATTTGAGGAAGGACATTCTTGCTATTGAGAGAGTGCAGCGTAGGTTTACAAGGTTAATTCCCGGGATGGCGGGACTGTCATATGCTGAGAGAATGGAGCAGCTGGGATTGTACGCTCTGGAGTTTGGAAGGATGAGAGGGCATCTCATTGAAACATATAAGATTGTTAAGGGCTTGGACACATTAGAGGTAGGAAACATGTTCCCGATGTTGGTGAAGTCCAGAACCAGGGGCCACAGTTTAAGAATAAGGGGTAAGCCATTTGGAACGGAGATGAGGAAACACTTTTTCTCACAGAGAGTGGTGAGCCTGTGGAATTCTCTGCCTCAGAGGGCGATGGAGGCCGGCTCTCTGGATGCTTTCAAGAGAGAGCTAGATAGGGCTCTTAAAAATAGCGGAGTCAGCGGATATGGAGAGAAGGCAGGAACGGGGTACTGATTGTGGATGATCAGCCTGGATCACATTGAATGGCGGTGCTGGCTCGAAGGGCCGAATGGCCTACTCCTGCACCTATTGTCTATTGTCTATTGTCTCCCTTCCATTGGCTCCATCTACACATCACGCTGCCTCGGCAAGGCCAGCAGCATCATCAAGAACCAGTCTCACCCTGGCCACTCCCTCTTCTCCCCTCTCCCATCAGGGAAGTGGTACAAAAGTGGGAAGCTGCATTCCTCTGCATTCAGGGACAGTTTGTTATCTGGCAACGGAACCATCCTATCACCAACATGAGAGTGATCCTGAACTTCTATCCACCTCATGGAAGACCCTCGGATTATTTTTAATCAAACCTTACTGGACTTTATCTTGCACTGAACGTTATTCCATTTATCATGTATCTGTATATTGTAGACAGCTCGATTGTAATCATGTATAGTCTTTTCGTTAACTGGTTAGAAAGCAACAACAAGTTTTTCATTATATCTCGGTACACATGGCATTAAACTAAACTAAACTAAACTAAACAACCTTCCTTCCATCGAGGGGATTTATCGCAGTCACTGCCTCAAAAAGGCTGGCAGTATCATCAAAGACCCACACCATCCTGGCCACACACTCATCTCCCTGCTACCTTCAGGTAGAAGGTACAGGAGCCTGAAGACTGCAACAACCAGGTTCAGGAATAGCAACTTCCCCACAGCCATCAGGCTATTAAACCTGGCTCGGACAAAACTCTGATTATTAATAACCACTTTCTGTTATTTGCACTTTACCAGTTTATTTATTCATGTGTGTATATATTTATATCATGGTATATGGACACATTTATCTGTTTTGTAGTAAATGCCTACTATTTTTTCTGTGTGCTTAAGCAAAGTAAGAATTTCATTGTCCTATACAGGGACACATGACAATAAACTCACTTGAACTTGAACTTGGTGACAGTGTACAGATACAGGCTACAGGGAATAGTAGGCATTTACTACAAAACAGATACATGTGTCCATATACCATGATATAAATATATACACACATGAATAAATAAACAGGTAAAGTGCAAATAACAGAAAGTGGTTATTAATAATCAGAGTTTTGTCCGAGCCAGGTTTAATAGCCTAATGGCTGTGGGGAAGTAGCTATTCCTGAACCTAAACGTTGCAGTCTTCAGGCTCCTGTACCTTCTACCTGAAGGTAGTGGGGAGATGAGTGTGTGGCTGTCTTGGATGGAACTGTTCCCAAACCAAGCATCCCCAAAAAATGCTTTCTATGGTGCATCTGTAGATGATGGTAAGAGTTGTTGGGGACATAATGTTTATGAGTCATAGGAGCAGAATTTGGCCATTTGGTCCATTGAGTCTACTCCATTATCCAATAATGGTTGATCCATCTTTCCCTCACAACCCCATTCTCCTGCCTTGTCCCCATCACCCCAGACACCTGTACTAATCGAGAATTTGTCAATCACCGCCTTAAAAATACCCAACGAATTGGCCTCCACAGCCGTCTGTAGCGATGAATTCCACGGATTCACAACCCTCCGACTAAAGAAATTCCTCCTCTTCTCCTATTAAAGGTAGATCCTTTTATTCTGAGGCTATGCCCTTTGGTCCTAGTCTTTCCCAGCAATGGAAACATCCTCTCCACATCCACTCTACCCAGGCATTTTACTATTCAGTAAATTACAATGAGATCCCCTCCCCCCCCCTCATCCTTTTAAACTCCAGCGAGTCAACAAATGCTCATCATCCGTTGAGACAATCATCCCCGGAATCATTCTCATAAACCTCCCCTGGACCCTCACTAACGCCAACACATCCTTCATCAGATATGGGACCCTAAATTGCTCACAGTACTCCAAATGCGGTCTGACCAGTGCCTTATATAGCCTCAGTATTACTTCCCTTTTTTAAAAAATATTATGGTCCTTTCGAAATGAATGCTAACATTTCATTTGCTTTCTTTTCTACCAATTCAACTTGCAAATTAACTTTTTGGGAATGCTGCGCCAGCACTCCCTTGGGAAAAGGGGAAGTACAACGGGATCTGGGGGTCCTTGTACATCAGTCTATGAAAGTAAGCATGCAGGTACAGCAGGCAGCGAAGAAAGCGAATGGCATGTTGGCCTTTATAACAAGAGGAAGCGAATATAGGAGCAAAGAGGTCCTTCTGCGGTTGTAAAGAGTCCTAGTGAGCCCACACCTGGAGTATTGTGTGCAGTTTTGGTCCCCTAATTTGAGGAAGGACATTCTTGCTATTGAAGGAGTGCAGCGTAGGTTCACAAGGTTAATTCCCGGGATGGTGGGACTGTCATATGCTGAGAGAATGGAGCAGCTGGGCTTGTACACTCTGGAGTTTAGAAGTATGAGAGGGATTCTCATTGAAACATATAAGATTGTTAAGGGCTTGGACACATTAGAGGCAGGAAACATGTTCCCGATGTTGGGGGAGCCCAGAACCAGGGGGCCACAGTTTAAGAATAAGGAGTAAGCTATTTAGAATGGAGATGAAGAAACACTTTTTCTCACAGAGAGTGGTGAGTCTGTGAAAATCTCTGCCTCAGATGGCGGTGGAGGCAGGTTCTCTGGATGCTCTCAAGAGAGAGCTAGATAGGGCTCTTAAAAATAGCGGAGTCAGGGGAGAAGGCAGGAACGGGGTACTGATTGGGGATGATCAGCCATGATCACATTGAATGGCGGTGCTGGCTCGAAGGGCCAAATGGCCTCCTCCTGCACCTATTGTCTATTGTCTAATGTCACTCGCAAATCCCTTTGCATCTCCGATTTCTGAATCCTCTCTCCGTTTAGAAAATGGTCTACCCCTTTATTCCTACAAGCAAAATGCACGACTCCACACTTTGCTACGCTGTACTCCATCTGCCACTTCTTTGCCCACTCTCCCAATCTGTCCAAGTCCTTCTGCAGAGTCTCTGCGACCTTCCCCTCCACCTATCTTCATATCATCCGCAAACTTGGCCATAGAGCCTTCAACTCCCTCGTCCAAATCACTGACGTACAAATATGATGAGCAGAGGCCTCAGCACCAACCCCTGCGAAACACCAGCAAAATCCCCCTTCATTACCACTCGTTGCTTTCTGCCATCCAGCCAACCTGCTATCCATGGGCGCTGATCATCTTTAGCAGCTTCAGCTGTGACACCTTATCGAAGGCTTTCTGGAAATCAAGGTAAACACCATCCAGTGACTATCCTTCCTGAAAGAATTCCACCAGGTTCATCAGGCAAGATCTCACCTGCACAAACCATGCAGCCTTCGGTCTATTTTATCATGCGTTTCCAAGTACTCGGAAACCACATCCTTTATAATGGGCTCTAAAATGTTACCAACCACTGAAGTCAAGCTAACCCGGCTTATAGTGCCCCCTCTTTTGCTTCACTCTATTCTTGGACTGTGGAGTAAACATATGCAATTTTCCAATCGTCTACAACCATTCCTGACTCCAGTCATTCTTGAAAGAACAATACTAAAGGGCCTGTCCCACTGTACGAAGTAATTCAAGAGCTCTCCCGAGTATAAAATCAAAATCAAACTCGTGATAAGCACGTAGAATGTACGTAGTGGGTGGGTCGGAGCTCGGGACACCTCTTAGCGACTCCAAACGCTAACGGCAGGTACTCGGGAAACGCGGTAAGCTCGTGAAGACTCGTAAAGATTTTTCAACATGTTGAAAAATGTCCACGAGTGCCCCGAGTACCCACGATCGGCTATTACTGTATTCGCCAGGTTCGAATCAGGGGAAACTCGGGAGATCTCTTGAATTACCTCGTACAGTTGGAAAGGCCCTTAATGCCTCCATCATTTCTAAAGCTACCTCTTTCAGAACCCTGGGGTGGAGCCCATCTGGTCTAGATCCATGTTCAGACCTGTCAGCTCCCCAAGCACATCCTCCTTGGTCACAGCCACTCCTCTAACTTCTGCTCCCTGACTCTCTTCAATTTCAGGCACGTTGCAGGTGCCTTCTGCTGTGAAGACCTGTGAGAGTTATTCTTCTACCTTCAAAACTTGAAGACAGTGGGAGAGCAGCCATCTCGCTGAAACCAGAAATCAACTTTTAAAAAACAAATCGGCAGGAGGTAGTAAAAGAGTGTTTCTGCTAGTCCAGTGTTACTGATTGAGGAGGCTGGACTTTAGATTGAGGCAGGCATCTGCTTGTCCGAGCAAGAGGCAGAGCTGCATATAAAAATGGGCCAAGGCACAGCGGAGCGGCCTGTGGTACATCTTTGATTTCCCAAAATGCAACACGTCGCACGTATCATTCCTCAGCCCGCTCGCCCACCTGATTAAGATCCTGCTGTAATTTTGTGTAACCATCTTCACTCTCTACCCAACCCCTACTTCTCTCTCTGTAGCTGTAACAGTATAACACGATCTTTATTTTCTCTTTTCACCTTATCTGATGTACTCGCGAATGCTAGAATTAGCCTGGAACAACACACAAAACAACGTTTTTCACTGCTTCTCGTTACAGGTGACCGTACTGAACCAATACTAATTTCAATAACTAAAGACAAAGGACACAAAGTGCTGGAGTGACTCAGCAGGTCATGATGGACTCGTCGCTGGAGAACATGGATAGGTGACGTTTCGGTTCAGGACCCGTCTTCAGACAGATTATAAACATAATAAACATTATTATTACGGACTCGAGGTCCAGACAAGGTGCAACATTACACAAAAATGCATTGCATATTAAAAAAATATCATAAAGCACATATAAAATCTTAGTAGATCACTTATAAAAGCATCATAAATTATATTTAAAAAAACACAATACTCAAGTTAAAAATCCAGATTAAAAGACTGATCAACGTCCTACAACTAGACAACGATACCAGTGTCTCCACAGCTGGGATTCGTAGCGTGTAGTGCTAACCCTTATGTTTGACAAGGCCACAATAATCACATTTTTAGAGTCATTTAGCCTGCAAATGAATTTATACATGTGATTTCTTAGGATAGCTTCTAAAGTACTGACTCCTGCAGCCACAAACATATTACTGCCACTACACCATCTAGGTTTCCTTAGCAGTGTTCTCATGGCATCGTTATATGCCACCTTTAGTCTCTGCAAACTTGTCTTTCCATTTGATTGTAAACAGCATAAGAAAGTTAGAAGAATGGAAGTGCAGGACAAAGCATGGCAGGTAATAGGTGCATACAGGTGAGGGGGGGGGGGGGGGGGGGGGGGGGGGGGGGGGGGGGAGTTGATAGGCAAATGGTTGGAACAGAGATGAAACAAGGTCTGAGACAAAAGGTTACGCATTATGAAGCTAGATGAAGGAATGTAGGTGAAGGGAGAGGAGGAGAATCCAAAACCAGGCCTGTGTAATTACGTTTCAATTGACTCCCATTTGTGCCATTAATTAACCTACATTGGCGAATTGACATTTGATTTGTTTCTTCTTTGCACCACTTTCCTCTAACCTGACCCACGACAAACTCCAATATATTATGCCGAAGACAGACACAAAAGGCTGGAGTAACTCAGCGGGAAGGCTGGAGAGAAGGAATGGGTGAAGTTTCGGGTCGAGCAAATATATGTACGAGAAACACACAAAGTGTTGGAGTAACTCAACGGGTCAGGCAGCATCTCGGGCGATAATGGATAAGTGACGAAAGGTACCGACCACGAAACATCACCTATCCTTCACCACCACAGATGCTGCCTGGCCCGCTGAGTTGCTCCAGCATTATGTGTCTATCTTTGGTATAAACCACCATCTGCAGTTCTTTCTTACTTTAATATGTGCACATTCTGCCCCTTCAAAGACTCAGATCATGTTCTCGATGTTGGGGGAGTCCAGAACCAGGGGGTCACAGTTTAAAAATAAGGGGTGGGCCATTTAGGACTGAGATGAGGAAAAACCTTTTCACCCAGAGAGCTTTGAATCTGTCGAATTCTCTGCCACAGAAGGTAGTGGAGGCCCAGTCACTGGATGTTTTCAAGAGAGAGTTAGATTTAGGTGTTAGGGCTAACGGAATCAAGGGATATGGGGAAAAAGCAGGAACTGGGTACTGATTCTGGATGATCAGCCATGATCATATTGAATGGCAGGCAGCGCTGGCTCGAAGGGCCAAATGGCCTACTCCTGCACCTACTTTCTATTATTATCCATAACATCACCGTGTCCTTTCCCTTGAAAACTTACTGAGACTTTCCCCTCGGCAACTGGGTGAGGGAGGAGAAAGCTGAATCAAAAGTGTATGTGCTGGAGTTTCAAGAAGGGTAATCAGTAGGTCAACCAAGGGAGGTTGGGGACTGGGGCGAGAGGATTATTTCACTCAGAGTCGGCGTAAATCGTTCAGTGGCACAATCTAGTGAACAAATGTGTGAACAGAGAGAAAGTATTGGAGTACGAATTGTCGGAGGACACCAGACACTCAACAGCATTCCCACTGTCCCACACTAAACACAAACTGATGACAAACACAAAATGCAGGAGTAACTCAGCAGGTCAGACAGCATCTCTGGAGTGAAGGAATGGGTGACGTTTCGGGGTGAAAAGGATCTCGACCCAAAACGTCACCCATTCGTTACACAAAAATGCTGGAGAAACTCAGCGGGTGCAGCAGCATCTATGGAGCGAAGGAGATAGGCGACGTTTCGGGCCGAAACCCTTCTTCAGACGTCACCCGTTCCTTCTCTCCAGAGATGCTGCCTGACCCACTGAGTTACTCCAGTATTTTGTGTCTACCTTCCCATACAAACAGAAACTGAAACTTTCTGGTAGAACCAGCCCATCTTTATATTTACAAATAGAGTTCTCAACTGACTTAAAAAAAACCCGATGCAGTAGTAAAGGTTATACCAGAGCAAGTTAAAGGTACACCCCCACCGTGGCACAAGGTAAAGACCCGTCACACAGTCCGAGGGCAGGGATAGACACAGGGTACAGACCCATCACACACTCCCAAGGCAACTGTAGACACAGGGTACACTCGCAGGGATAGACAAGGTACAGACCCATCTGTATCTCAGGAATAGGCACGGAGTGAAGCGCCCTCACACTCCCGGGACAGGGGTAGACGTAGGATTTAGTTCCATCACACACTTCCGGGGGTAGACAAGATTCAAGATTCAATTTAATTGTCATTTGGACCCCTTGAGGTCCAAACGAAATGCCGTTTCTGCAGCCATACATTACAAACAAATAGACCCAAGACACAACATAATTTACATAAACATCCATCACATCGCTATGATGGAAGGCCAAAAAAACTTACCTCTCCACTGCACTCTCCCCCCCGATGTCAGAGTCAAAGTCAAAGCCCCCGGCTGGCGATGGCGATTGTCCCGCGGCCATTAAAGCCACGCCGGGTGGTGCAAGGTCGCACACCGGGTTCTTGATGTTAGAGCCCCCGGCGGGCGCTCGCAGAGTCCCGCGGCCATTCCAAGCCGCGCGGGGCGGTGCTGTGAGGCCCCGCTCCAGGAGCTCTTCAACCCCGCAACTCGGGCGTGAGAAGTCACCGTTGCGAGAGCCCTGAAAAACGGTCTCCCTCCAGGGACCCGCGGGCTCCCGGTGCCGCCGTCCGCCAGACCCGCAGTTGCAGCCTCCGAATTTCCAGAGGTCGGGCCGCAGCAGCAGCAGCGCTCCTCCACCGCTCCACCTGCTCCGAACTCGGCCAGCCCCGCGACGGTGACGGTGAGTCGTCGGCACCAGAGTCCCCGGTCTTCTCCTGTTGGAGGCCGCTCCTCGTTGCAGCCCCAACGACAACGGAGACCCGACAAAGAAAAGGTCGGGTCTCCCGTGCAGGGAGAGATTTAAAAGTTACCCCCTCCCTCCCACCCCACCCCACCCCCCCACACACACACCCCAACAAAAAATAACAAAAACTACATAGAAACATAGACAGAAAATAATAAAAACGCGGACGGGCTGCAGAGGCCGCTGCTGACAGCGGGTGAAGGTCCATCACATATTCCCAGGGCAGGGGTAGACACAGAGTGAAGCCCCCTCGTCACTGTCCCATCTCTCTCTCTCTCTCTCTCTCCCAGAGGGGTCAGACATAGAGCCAGGCTCCTCGCCCCAGTCTCTGCCCCCTCTGCTCACTTTGGGACGGGTGCTGGGTGTCACTTTGCCCCCAGCACCCACCCTTTGCCCCCTCAGTATCTCAGTCCCTCTGTCGCCTCTAACAGTTTGCCACTGCTACACGGGTGGGTTTAAACTAAATAATGGGGGGGGGGGGGGGGGGGAGGAGACAAATTGGAAATACAAGGATGGAGTTAAAGGGAAAGAGGGTATAGGAAAAATTAAGAAAGATACCAGAATTAATGAGGCAGAAAGCTCACGAAGGGATAGGAGAGAAAGGCCAAGTGAAATAGGAATTGATTTGAAAGGCGAGGTGAGTAACGGATTCAAAGCATTATTGCACAAAGTAGAAGTAGTAAAGTGGATGAGCTTGAGTGAGGCTCAGTTAGAGGTTGGTAGATATGACATTGTGGGGATTACAGAGACGTGGCTGCAGGAGGATCGGTCGTGGGAACTGAATATTCAGCGTTATACGTCCTGTAGAAAGGACAGGCAGGTGGGCAGAGGAGGTGGGGTAACCCTGTTGATGAGGGATGAAGTTCAGTCCCTTGAGAGGGGTGACATAGGGACTGACGATGAAGAGTCGCTGTGGATACAATTGAGGAATTGTAAAGGCAAGAAGACACTAATGGGAGTTATCTACAGACCCCCAAACAGTAGCCTGGATATAGGGTGCAAGTTGCAGCAGGAGTTAAAACTGGCATGTAACAAAGGTAATGGCACTGTGGTGATGGGGGATTTCAATATGTAGGTAGACTGGGAAAATCAGGTTGGTTCAGGACCCCAAGAAAGAGAGTTTGTAGAATGCCTCCGAGATGGATTCTTAGAGCAGCTTGAACTGGAGCCTACCAGAGAGAAGGCAATTCTGGATTTAGTGTTGTCTAATGAACCAGATTTAATAAGAGAACTCAAGGTAAAGGAACCGCTAGGAGGTAGTGACCATAATATGATCAATTTTAATCTGCAATTTGAGAGGGAGAAGGTTAAATCAGAAGTGCCTGTGTTGCAGTTGAACAAAGGGGACAATGAAGGCATGAGAGGGGAGCTGGCCAAGGTCGACTGGAAAAGGATCCTTGCAGGAATGACGGTGGAACAGCAATGGCAGGAATTTCTGGGCATAATCCGGAAGACACAGGATCATTTCATTTCAAAGAGGAAGAAAGATTCTAAGGGGAGTAGGAGGCAACCGAGGCTGACAGGGGAAGTTAGGGATGGAATAAAACTAAAAGAAAAGGTGTATAACACAGCAAAGAGTAGTAGGATGTCAGAGGATTGGGAAACTTTCAGAAGGTAACAAAAAGGGCATTAAAGGCTGAAAAGATGAGGTAAGAGGGTAAACTGGTTAAGAATATAAAGAAGGATAGTAAAAGCTTCTTTAGGTATGTTAAGAGAAAAATAATAGTGAAGACAAATGTGGGTCCCTTGAGGGCAGAAACCGGTGATATTATTATGGGGAACAAGGAAATGGTAGAAGAGATGACCAGGTACTTTGGTTCTGTCTTCACTAAGAAAGACACAAACAATCTCCCAGATGTACTAGAGGACAGAAGATCTTGGGAGACAGAGGAACTAAAAGAAATTTGCATTAGGCGATAAATAGTATTCGGTCGACTGATGGGACTGAAGGATGATAAATCCTCAGGGCCTGATGGTCTGCATCCCAGGGTACTCAAGGAGGTGGCTCTAGAAATCGTGGACACATTGGCGATCATTTTCCAATGTTCTATAGATTCTGGATCAGTTCATGTGGATTGGAGGGTAGTTAATGTTATCCCACTTTTGAAGAAAGGAACGATAGAGAAAATGGGGAATTATAGACCAGTTAGCCTGACATCGGTGGCAGGGAAGATGCTGGAGTCAATTATAAAAGAAGTAATAAGGTGCATTTAGATAGCAGTAAAGGGATTGGTCCAAGTCAGCATGGATTTATGAATTGGAAATCCTGCTTGACTAATCTTTTGGAATTTTTTGAGTATGCGACAACTACAATGGGTCAAGGAGAGCCAGTGGATGTAGTGTACCTGGACTTTCACAAAGCCTTTGATAAGGTCCCACACAGGAGATTATTTGGCAAAATTATAGCACATGCTATTGGGGGTAGGGTATTGACGTGGATAGAGAATTGGTTGCAGTCAGGAAACAAAGAGTAGGAATAAACGGGTCCCTGTCAGAATGGCAGGCATTAATGATTTAGATGATGGGATTAAAAGTAACACGAGCACATTTGCAGATGACACAAAGCTGGGTGGCAGTACGAACTGCAAAGAGGATGCTAGGAGGTTGCAGGGTGACTTGGACAGATTGAGTGAGTGGGCAGATGCATGGCAGATGCAGTATAATTTAGATAAATGTGAGGTTATCCACTTTGGCGGCAAGAACAAGGAGGAAGATTATTATCCCAATGGTGTCAGATTAGGAAAAAGGGAAGTGCACCAAGACCTGGGTGTCCTTGTACACCAGTCACTGAAAGTAAGCATGCAGGTGCAGCAGGTAGTGAAGAAAGCTAATAGCACGTTGGCCTTCATAATGATAGGATTTGAGTATAGGAGTAAAGAGGTCCTTCTGCAGTTGTATAAGGCCCTGGTGAGACCACATCTGGAGTATTGTGTGCAGTTTTGGTCTCCTAATTTGAGGAAGGACATCCTTGCTATTGAGGCAGTGCAGCGTAGGTTCACGAGGTTAATCCCCAGGATGGCGGGACTGTCATATGAGGAAAGATTGGAAAGACAGGGCTTGTATTCACTGGAATTTAGAAGGATGCGAGGGGATCTTATAGAAACATATAGAATTTTAAAAGAACTGGACAAGCAAGATGCAGGAACATTTTTTCCAATGTTGGGGGTGTCCAGAACCAGGGGCCACAGTCTAAGAATAAGGGGGAGGCCATTTAAAACTGAGATGAGAACAAACTTTTTCACCCAGAGAGTTGTGAATTTGAGGAATTTTCTGCCACAGAGGGCAGTGGAGGCCAATTCATTGGATGAATTTAAAAGAGTTACATAGAGCTCTGGGGGCGAGCAGAATCAAAGGGTATGGGGAGCAGGCAGGCACGGGTTACTGATTGTGGATGATCAGCCATGATCACAATGAATGGGAAGGAGGGGAGAAGAGGGGGAGGAAGGGAGAAGAGGGGAGAGGAGATGAGGGAAGGGGAGGGGAGAAGGGAGAAGATGAGAAGAGTTGAGGGGAAGGGAAAAGGGGGAAGGGGAGAAGAGAGAGGGGAGGAGAAAAGAGGGGGAGGGGAGAAGAAGGGGGGGGGGGGGGAAGGAGGAGAAGGTGAGGGGAGGGGAGGAGGTGAGATGAGAAGAGAGGGGTGAAGAGGGAGGCGAAAGAGAGAAGGGGAGGCAGGAGAAGAAGATGGGGGGGGAGGAGGGGTGAAGAGGGGAGGGGAGGGGAAAAGAGAGGGGAAGAAGGAGGGAGGGAGGGAGGCAGAGGTGAGGGGATAGTGAAGGGGGAGAGTGGTGAAAGTGAGGGAGAGATGGGTGAAAGGGAGGAGAGACTTGGATGGGAGGAAGAAAACGTGGGGTGAAGAGATTGGGAGAGAAAGAGAAGAGCAGGGTGGGGGAGAGAGGGAAAGAATGGAGGGTCGAAGGGCCGAGTGGTCTCCTCCCGCAGTTATTGTCTATGTTTCTAACCTGTGCGGTGATCCTCTATCTGCCGCTATCTGCCGCCCGCTGCCGGCACCAAGACAGGGTCCGCTCCACACGCCGCTCCCGACACACTGTTGCCCTAATTGGTGGTGAGGAGAAGGGTGAATTAATAACCTTCACATGCTTGCGGATTGAATGAAGGCCCCGTGGCTCAGGGGGACGGGGAGGGGAGGAGAAGAAGAGAGGACGGGGCCGGCATTGGCACTGGCACTCACACCCACACACGGGCATTGGCTGCAGCGGAGCGGCCGTGAAACCCACCCCACACCCCGGGGGGGAGGGAGGGAGAGAGGGAAGGAGGTGAGAGGAAAGAGAGAGAGAGCGAGAGAGGGAAGAAGAGAGAGATAGGAGAGAGAGGGGAGGGAAGGAGGAGGGAGGAGAGGGGAGAGGAGGGAGGAGAGGGGGAAGAGAGGAGAGGAGGGGGAGAGGAGAGAGAGGAGAGAGAGGGAGGGGAGAGAGAGAGAGAGGGGAGGAGAGAGAGGGGAGAGGAGGGGGAAGGGGGAAGAGGAGGAGGGGAGGAGAGGAGGAATAGAGGAGGGGGGGAGAGAGGGGAAGGGGAAGGGGAGGGGGGGAGAGAGGAGGGAAGAGAAGAGAGGAGGGAGGAGAGAGAGGGGAGAGGAGAGGGAAGAGGAGGAGGGGGGGGAAGAGAGGGGGAAGAGGGGGGGAGAGAGAGGGAGAAGGAAGAGAGGGGAGAGAGAGAGAAGGAAGAGAGGGAGAGGGGGGAGAAGAGAGAGAGGGGAATGAAGAGAGGGGAAAGAGAGGAGAGGAGGGGAGGAGAGGAAGAGAGAGAGATAGGAGGAGAGAGAGGGGAGGGAAAGAGGGAGAGAGAGGTGGGGAGAGGGGAAGGGAAGAGGGAGAAGGAAGAGAGGAGGAAGGGAAGAGAGGAGGGAAGAGGAAGAGAGGAGGGGAAGAGAGGGGAAGAGAGGAGGAGGGGAGAAAGAGAGGGGGGAAGAGAGGAGAGGAGGGAGGAGAGGAGAGGAGAGAAGAGAGGGGTGAAGAGAAAGAGGAGAGGAGGGAGAGAGAGGAGGGGAAGAGAGGAGAGGGGAGGATAGGAGAGGAGAGGTGAGGGGAGGGGAGGGTTGTGAGGAGAGGAGAGGGATTGGAGGAGATGGGAGGAGATGTGAGAAGAGGAGGGGGAAGAGAGGGGAGGGGAGGGAGAAGGGGGAGGGGGGAGGAGGAGAGGGGAATAGGAGGCAGAGGTGAGCTGATTAGGGGGGGTAGGGGAAGGGGGAGAGAGTGGTGAAAGTGAGGGAGAGATGGGTGGATAGGAGGAAGGGAAAGGGGGTGAAGAGAGGGGGAGGAAAAGCGAAGAGGAAGGAGGAGAGAGGGAAAGAATGGAGGGAGCGGGGAAGAAGGTTGGGATGGTAAAGGAGGAGGGAAGGGAGGAATGAAGGGTAGTGTGGTGGCAGTATGTGGGAAGAGAGGGGTTTGGGGGGGATAGGGTCAAGGCAGAGAGGGAGATGGAGAGCAGAGGGTGTGGTAGATGGGGAAGGGGCAGGTGAGAGGTTGAGGTGTGAGTAGGAGGGGAGGGAAAGAGGGGCGAAGAGAGATGGAGGCGGAGAGATGGAGGGAGAGAGGCACAAGAGAAGAGAGGGAGAGGATGGGATGAACAGAGGGTGAGGAGGAGCGCTGAAGGAGATAGAGTTTGGGTCGATGTGGGCAAGACGGAGATGGACTCTAGTGGACCGTTGACAACATCCCATATAGTAGGCTGGTCGGGAAGGTTAGATCTCATGGTATCCAGCCAGTGTGTCCTGGAGTCATGGTCAGATTCAGATTCAATTCAATTTATAATTGTCATTGTCAGTGTACAGTACAGAGACAACGAAATGCATGGTGTCTCACAGAGAGGAAAAACTTGCTCAGACCGACCAACGTGTCCCATCTACACTAGTCCCATCTGACCGCGTTTGGCCCATATCCCTCCAAACCTGTCCTATCCATGTACCGGTCCAATTGTTGATGGCGTGACAATATCTGCCTCAACATCTTTGTGGCCACTCATTCCATACAGCCATTACCCTCTGTATGGAAAATGTTGCCCCTCAGGTTCCTATTAAATCTTTCCCCTGTCACATTAAACCTATGTCCTCTTGGTCCTTGACTCCCCCATTGTGGATAAAAGATATTGTGTATTTACCCTATCTAATGGTCTTATAAAAGATCACCTCTCATCCTCCTCCTGTGCTCCAAGGAATGACATCCGAGCCTGCTCAACCACTCTCCACAGCTCAGGCCCTCGAGTTGTGGCAACATCCTCGTAAATCTTCCCTGCACTAATTGGATCCATAATTGGCTTGAAGACGGGTTGGAGGGGGGTCGTTAGTGGAAGGAGGGGAGCGGTGGGAGGAAGTGACGAGCAAGGGAGAAGGGGCAGTTATGGGAGGGGTGGGTTGTTTGGCGGGAAGGAAGGGAGGGAGGGGCAGCGTTGGGAGTGGAGTCGGGGATGGAGGCGTGGTTGGTGAGAGAGAATGGAGGGAAGGGGACAGGTGAGGGGAGGGGTTGTGGGTAGGGGACATCATGGAGGGGAGAGAAGGGTTTAGGGCGGGAAGATGGTAGGGGGCAGAGCAGAATAAAGGAAAGGGTAGTGGGAGGGAGAGAGGAGGGGGGTGAGGAGGAGGTGTGGGGAGAGAATGGTTTGACCACAAAGAAAGATTGAAGTGCCATCAACAACTCAGCACACAGAAAGCTGGGCCCTCTGGGGGCGCTGCCCAGTGGGAGGGTGGTGCTGAGCGGTCCAGGTGGGATAAGATTGAGTGTGTTGGTGTGCGAGTGCATGTGTGAGTGTGCCTGCAGGCGTACGTGTGGACATGCATGAGTGTGTGTGAGAGTGTGTGTGTAAGTCAGCGTGCACGCGGTGAGTAGACAAGCGTGTGTGAGTGTACATGCATGTGAGTGTGCATGTGTGTGAGTGTGCATGTGTGTGAGTACATGCATGTGAGTGTGCATGTGTGAGTGCATGTGTGTGAGTGCTTGCAAGCGAGCATGTGACCATGCATGAGTGTGTGTGTGAGTGCATGCTTGTGTGAGAGCGTGTGTGTAAGTGAATGTGAGTGACCATGCTTGTGCATGTGTGTATGTGCACATGTGAATGTATGGAGTAAGTGTGCATGTGTGTGAGTGCGCATGTATGTTTGTGAGTGTATGTGAGTGCACGCATGTTTTTGCGAGTGTGCGAGAGCGCGTGAGTGTGTATGACTGAGTGCACACGTATGAGAATGCACGGGTGTGAGAATGTGCACATGTGTGTGAGTATGCATGCATGTGTAAGTGTGTATGCATGTGTGAGTGTGCTTGTGTCTGTACATGTACCTATCTGAGGGATTGCCGACTGTGGACAGTGCCAACACTGGCTCTTCCACTTCCTCATTCAACATGCAAGGGGATCTTCGAGGTGGCGTTGACTTCCCACCAGACACGTTCTCATGGCTGCTCGCAGGGAGCACCAGGACGTGTCCACTCAGGACCACTCTCTCACTTCTTGTGTCCCCTCACAGTACTCCCTCCTTCCACCTCCTCCTCCCACAGTGCATCTCTTCCTTTCTGACCAT